>NC_134502.1:3144222-3199222 GCF_040206685.1 Ascaphus truei | reverse complement strand
CCTATATACAGTAATAGGATCACTCTGTTATATACATCAGTTACCCTATAGACTGTAATAGGACCACCCTCTTACACACACAACTGCCCCATACACTTTAATATGGTCACCCTCTTACATACATCATGCAGACTTTAATAGATTCATCCTCTTACAAACATCAACAACCCCATAGACTTGAACAAGACCACCTTAAAATAAATGCGGAACACCCACCCATAATTAATGGATTAAGAGTTATTATAAGGAATCCAAGTTTCCCTTATACCAGAATCTACCCAAATGATCTGAAACTCCTGAGTCCTCCCCCTTCTAACAAACCTACCTGTGATTTGAAGGCAGAGTATAAGGAACGTTACATGGTGGGCAGCCATTTTGAACTGGACTTCTCCGGACTTCTGTCAAGCAGTTGAGAAAATGAACTTATAAAGACCTTCTCCGGCTGGAAATAGCTGACACGCCTCTCCTCGGCTCAGACACGAAACAGGTTTTCCTTTCCTCCCTGACCCCAATTAGCCAAGATAAATGATTGTTTGGTGTGGCAATAACATAAACATGGTACGGTATGAGCAGGTGCCAAAGTCTTTCAGCACCTCGTAGGACATTGTTGACGTTCTTCTCTGGCACGTTTTCACAACTTGAGAGGAATCCTTTAATCACGGCCCTATGTTTTCCTGCATTCCCAGCATGCCGCTTCCTATAGGGTGATGAGTCTGGTACACCCCGTTTTATTGGGGTGATGAGACATCCCCAAAACTTGCACCTCCCACCTATAATTTGTCAGTGTTGGTATCGGTAATACTCAACACTGTTGAGTAATTGGTTCTGGCAATGTGAGTTCTCTAATGGCCCGGAAGGTATGTAGGAACCCTTGTTATTAGAACACCCCCTTATAAGAACATCTCCTTATAGCCCTGACGTGCCCCTTTCTATGGGAGAATCCCTGTTATAAGAGCACTAACCCTTATAAGAACATCTCCTCACGGCCCCGACGTGCCCCTTCCTATGGGAGAACCCCTGTTATAAGAACACTACCCTTATAAGAACATCTCCTCACAGCCTGATGTACCCCTTCCTATGGGGGGAACCCCTGTTATAAGAACACCCCCCTTATAAGAACATATCCTCACAGCCCTGATGTGTCCCTTCCTATGGGAGAACCTCTGTTATAACACCTCCCCTTATAAGAACATCTTCTCACAGCCCTGACGTGCCCCTTACTATGGGAGAACCCCTGTTATAAGAGCACTAACCCTTATAAGAACATATCCTCACAGCCCTGATGTGTCCCTTCCTATGGGAGAACCTCTGTTATAACACCTCCCCTTATAAGAACATCTTCTCACAGCCCTGACGTGCCCCTTACTATGGGAGAACCCCTGTTATAAGAGCACTAACCCTTATAAGAACATCTCCTCACAGCCCTGATGTGTCCCTTCCTATGGGAGAACCTCTGTTATAACACCTCCCCTTATAAGAACATTTACTCAAAGCCACTGTGGATGAACCCCTGTTATGAGAACACTTCCATTATAAGAACACCGCCTCACTGCTCTGTCATGCCTTTTTATATGGCAGAAACCCTTGTAATATGAACACCCTCTTATAAGAACATCTACAGCAGGGCCCCGGGCATACGGCGGGTTCCGTTCTAAGGGCCCGCCGTATAGTGAAAATTGCCGGAAAGCAGAACCGGCGATTTTCAGCTGTGCGCATGCGCAACCCGACAATTTCCCCCTGGTGCTCATGCACAACCCGGCAATTTCCCCCTTGTGCGCGCGCGACCTACGTTCTGCGCGCACAAGCTACGTTCTGCGCAAGCGCGACCTCTGATCAGACATGGCGGCCCCCTTCTCTGTGTCGCCGTATCAGCGGATTGCCGAAAAGTGGGGCGCAGAGAAGCGGGGCCTTGCTGTACACACAGCTCATATATACCACTTTGTATGGGAATACCCTTTTTATAAAAATATCTTACAGTCCTGACGTCTGCCTCTTCCTATGGGGGGAATTCCTGTTATAATAACAACCCCCTTATAAAAACATCTCCTCACAGAATCGACATGTCCCTACATTTGTGAGAACCCCCTTGTTAAAAGAACACCCCTTTACAAGAACATCTCCTCACAGCACCAACATGCCCCTTCTTATGGGGTGAACCCCTGTTATAAGTTGACCTCCCCAATAAACCCATCTCCTCAAATCCCTTTGATGTGTTCTTAAAACAGGACAGGAGGAACCCTTTCTAAATACACTCATGCCCATTTAGAAACATTTTCAATGACAGTTGCAGTTATATGATATTACCACCAGAGGGAGCTCATGACATATTCCTTTAGGTGCTAGTCCCTCCCCGAACAGAGGTGACCTAATAACACAGACTGAGCTCCTCACAGCCCTGACGTGCCCCTTCTTATGGGAGGGATCCCCTGTTATAAGAACTCCCCCCTTATAAGAACATCCCCTCACAGCCCTAACGTGCCCCTTCCTATGGGAGGGATTCCCTGTTATAAGAACACCCCCTTATAAGAACATCTTCTCACAGCCCTGATGTGTCCCTTCCTATGGGGGAACCCCTGCTATAAGAACACCAATTTTATAAAAACATCTTATAGTCCTGACAGCTGCCTCTTCCTATGCTGGATCCCCTGTTATAATAACAACCCCCTTATAAAAACATCTCCTCACAGTCTCAACATGTCCCTACATTTGTGAGAACCCCCTTGTTAAAAGAACACCCCCCTTATAAGAACATCTCCTAACAGCCCCAACATGCCCCTTCTTATGAGGTGAACCCCTGTTATAAGATGACCTCCCATATAAACACATCTCCTCAAAACCCTTTGATGTGTTCTTAAAACGGACAGGGGTAACCCTTTCTAAATACACTCATACCCATTTAGAAACATTTTCAATGACAGTTGCAGTTATATGATATTACCACCAGAGGGAGCTCATGACATATTCCTTTAGGTGCTAGTCCCTCCCCGAACAGAAGTGACCTAATGACACAGACTGAGCTCTATGGTGGTACACATGTATATTTTGAATTTTGATAGCGCTAACTATGCACTCGTTGCCATACAGGAAATATTAACGTACAGATGGGATATGCATGGCCATGTAAATGTACCTTTGGGAGAAAAGTCACTGTCCCTATGAGCTTACAATCTAATTGCTTTGTGGAGAGACGTGTCCCTTCCTATGGGGGATATCCCCGGTTATTAGCACACCACCCTTATTAGAACATCTCCAAACAGCCCCAACATGCCCCTTCCTATGGGAGGAACCAGTCTTATAAGAACACCCCCCTTATAAGAACATCTCCTCACAGCCCTGACATGCCCATTCCTATAGGAGGATCCCCTGTTATAAGAACACCCCCCTTATAAAAACATCTCCTCAGAGCTCTGATGTACAATTTCCTATGGGAGGATCCCCTGGTAAAAGAACACCCCCCTTATAAGAACATCCCCTCACAGCCCTGATGTGCCCCTTCCTATTGGGGGATCCCCTGTTATATGAACACCCCCCTTATAAGAACATCTCCTCACAGCCTGACGTGCCCCTTCCTATGGGGGGATCCCCTGTTATAAGAACACCCCCCTTTTAAGAACATCTCCTCACAGTCCTGACGTGCCCCTTCCTATGGGGGGAACCCCTGTTATAAGAACTCCCCCCTTATAAGAACATCCCCTCACAGCCCTGACGTGCCCCATCCTATGGGGGGATCCACTGTTATATGAACACCCCCCTTATAAGAACATCCCCTCACAGCCAAGATGTGCCCCTTCCTATGGGGGGATCCCCTGTTATAAGATCACCCCCCTTATAAGAACATCTCCTCACAGTCTCAACATGTCCCTACATTTGTGAGAACCCCCTTTTTAAAAGAACACCCCCTTACAAGAACATCTCCTCACAGCACCAACATGCCCCTTCTTATGGGTGAACCCCTGTTATAAGATGACGTTCCCAATAAACACATCTCCTCAAATCCCTCTGATGTGTTCTTAAAACAGGACAGTGGGAACCCATTCAAAATACACTCATGCCCATTTAGAAACATTTTCAATGACCGTTGCATTTATATGATATGTAACGAATGGGTTAAAGGGCAAGTACCACGTATGGGCAAAGAGTCAAGGGTATACTGTATGTCAACCTGCGGGGAGAGGGACAGACACATAGCTCCCTTCTGTCTGTGTAACCCTGCGAGGGAGGGACAGACTCATAGCTCCCTTCTGTCTGTGTCACTGTGTCACCCTGCGGGGGAGGGACAGACTCATTGCTCCCTTCTGTCTGTGTCACCCTGCGGGGGGAGGGACTGACTCATAGCTCCCTTCTGTCTGTGTCACTGTGTCACCCTGCGGGGGGAGGGACAGACTCATAGCTCCCTTCTGTCTGTGTCACTGTGTCACACTGCGGGGGGAGGGACAGACTCATAGCTCCCTTCTGTCTGTGTCACTGTCACCCTGCAGGGGGAGGGACAGACTCATAGCACCCTTCTGTCTGTATCACTGTGTCACCCTGCGGGGGGAGGGACAGACTCATAGCTCCCTTCTGTCTGTGTCACTGT
Organism: Ascaphus truei; assembly: GCF_040206685.1. Classification (NCBI taxonomy): domain Eukaryota; kingdom Metazoa; phylum Chordata; class Amphibia; order Anura; family Ascaphidae; genus Ascaphus; species Ascaphus truei. The sequence continues at coordinate 3,194,646 of NC_134502.1, read as the reverse complement.
GTCATCCTGCGGGGGGAGGGACAGACTCATAGCACCCTTCTGCCTGTGTCACTGTGTCACACTGCGGGGGGAGGGACAGACTCATAACTCCCTTCTGTCTGTAACACTGTGTCACCCTGCGGGGGGAGGGACGGACTCATAGCTCCATTTGTCTGTGTCACTGTGTCATCCTGCGGGGGGAGGGACAGACTCATAGCACCCTTCTGCCTGTGTCACTGTGTCACACTGCGGGGGGAGGGACAGACTCATAACTCCCTTCTGTCTGTGTCACTGTGTCACCCTGCGGGGGGAGGGACAGACTCATAGCTCCCTTCTGTCTGTGTCACTGCGTCACCCTGCGGGGGAGGGACAGACACATAGCTCCCTTCTGTCTGTACCACTGTGTCACCCTGCGGGGGAGGGACAGACTCATAGCTCCCTTCTGTCTGTGTCACTGTGTCATCCTGCGGGGGGAGGGACAGACTCATAGCACCCTTCTGCCTGTGTCACTGTGTCACACTGCGGGGGGAGGGACAGACTCATAACTCCCTTCTGTCTGTGTCACTGTGTCACCCTGCGGGGGGAGGGACAGACTCATAGCTCCCTTCTGTCTGTGTCACTGCGTCACCCTGCAGGGGAGGGACAGACTCATAGCTCCCTTCTGTCTGTGTCACTGTGTCAAACTGCGGGGGGAGGGACAGACACATAGCTCCCATCTGTCTGTGTCACTATGTCACCCTGCGGGGGGAGGGACAGACTCATAGCTCCCTTCTGTCTGTGTCACTGTGTCACCCTGCGGGGAGAGGGACAGTCTCATAGCCCCCTTCTGCCTGTGTCACCTTGTGGGGGGAGGGACAGACTCATAGCTCCCTTCTGTCTGGGTCACTGTGTCACCCTGCGGGGAAGGGACAAACTCATTGCTCCCTTCTGTCTGTGTCACCCTGCGGGGGGAGGGACTGACTCATAGCTCCCTTCTGTCTGTGTCACTGTGTCACCCTGCGGGGGGAGGGACAGGCTCATAGCTCCCTTCTGTCTGTACCACTTTATCACCCTGCGGGGGGAGGGACAAACTCATAGCTCCCTTCTGCCTGTGTCACTGTGTCACCCTGCGGGGGGAGGGACAGACTCATAGCTCCCTTCTGTCTGTGTCACTGTGTCACCCTGCGGGGGGAGGGAAAGCCTCATAGCTCCCTTCTGTCTGTGTCACCCTGCGGGGGGAGGGACAGACTCATAGCTCCCTTCTGTCTGTGTCACTGTGTTACCCTGCGGGGGAGGGACAGACTCATAGCTCCCTTCTGTCTGTGTCACTGTGTCACCCTGCGGGGGAGGGACAGACTCATAGCTCCCTTCTGTCCGTGTCACTGTGTCACCCTGCGGGGGGGGGGGGGGGGGGGCAGATTCATAGCTCTCTTCTGTCTGTGTCACTGTGTCACCCTGCGGGGGGAGGACGACAGCCACATAGCTCCCTTCTGTCTGTGTCACTGTGTCACCCTGTGGGGGGAGGGACAGACTCATAGCTCCCTTCTGTCTGTGTCAACCTGCGGGGGGAGGGACAGATTCATAGCTCCCTTCTGTCTGTGTCACAGTGTCACCCTGCGGGTTGAGGGATAGACTCATAGCTCCCTATAGTCTGTGTCACTGTATCACCCTGTGGGGGGGAGGGACGGACTCATAGCTCCCTTCTGTCTGTGTCACTGTGTCACTGTGTCACCCTGTGGGGGAAGGGATAGACTCATACCTCACTATAGTCTGTGTCACTGTGTCACCCTGTGGGGGGGGAGGGACGGACTCATAGCTCCCTTCTGTCTGTGTCACTGTGTCACTGTGTCACCCTGCGGGGGGAGAGACAGACTCATAGCTCCCTTCTGTCTGTGTCACCCTGTGGTTGGAGGGACAGACTCATAGCTCCCTTCTGTCTGTGTCACTGTGTCACTGTGTCACCCTGCGGGGGGAGGGACAGACTCATAGCTCCCTTCTGTCTGTGTCACCCTGTGGGGGGAGGGACAGACTCACAGCTCCCTTCTGTCTGTGTCACTGTGTCACCCTGTGGGGGGAGGGACAGACTCATAGCTCCCATCTGTCTGTGTGTCACTGTGTCACCCTGCGGGGGGTGGGACAGACTCATAGCACCCTTCTGTCTGTGTCACTGTGTCACCCTACGGGGGGAGGGACAGATTCATAGCTCCTTTCTGTCTCTGCCACTGTGTCACCCTACGGGGGCGAGGGACAGACTCATAGATCCCTTACGTCTGTGTCACTGTGACCCTGCAGGGGGAGGGACAGACTCATAGCTCCCTTCTGTCTGTGTCACTGTGTCACCCTGCGGGGGGAGGGACAGTCTCATAGCTCCCTTCTGTCTGTGTCACTGTGTCAACCTGCGGGGGGAGGGACAGTCTCATAGCTCCCTTCTGTCTGTGTCACTGTGTCACCCTGCGGGGGGAGGGACAGACTCATAGCTCCCTTCTGTCTGTGTCACTGTGTCACCCTGCGGGGGGAGGGACAGTCTCATAGCTCCCTTCTGTCTGTGTCACTGTGTCACCCTGAGGGGGGAGGGACAGACTCATAGCTCCCTTCTGTCTGTGTCACTGTGTCACTGTGTCACCCTGCGGGGGGAGGGACAGACTCATAGCTCCCTTCTGTCTGTGTCACTGTGTCACTGTGTCACCCTGCGGGGGGAGGGACAGACTCATAGCTCCCTTCTGTCTGTGTCACCCTGTGGGGAGAGGGACAAACTCACAGCTCCCTTCTTTCTGTGTCACTGTGTCACCCTGAGGGGGGAGGGACAGACTCATAGCTCCCATCTGTCTGTGTGTCACTGTGTCACCCTGCGGGGGGAGGGACAGACTCATAGCACCCTTCTGTCTGTGTCACTGTGTCACCCTACGGGGTGAGGGACAGACTCATAGCTCCTTTCTGTCTCTGCCACTGTGTCACCCTGCGGGGGCGAGGGACAGACTCATAGATCCCTTACGTCTGTGTCACTGTGACCCTGCAGGGTGAGGGACAGACTCATAGCTCCCTTCTGTCTGTGTCACCCTGTGGGGGGAGGGACAGACTCACAGCTCCCTTCTGTCTGTGTCACTGTGTCATCCTGTGGGGGGAGGGAAAGACTCATAGCTCCCATCTGTCTGTGTGTCACTGTGTCACCCTGCGGGGGGAGGGACAGACTCATAGCTCCCTTCTGTCTGTGTCACTGTGTCACCCTGCGGGGGGAGGGACAGATACAAAGCTCCCTTCTGTCTGTTTCACCGTGTCACACTGCGGGGGGAGGGACAGACTCATAGCTCCCTTCTGTCTGTGTCACTGTGTCACCCTGCGGGGGAGGGACAGACTCATAGCTCCCTTCTGTGTGTGTCACTGTGTCACCCTGCGGGGGGAGGGACAGACTCACAGCACCCTTCTGTCTGTGTCACTGTGTCACCCTGTGGGGGGAGGGACAGACTCATAGCTCCCATCTGTCTGTGTGTCACTGTGTCACCCTGCGGGGGGAGGGACAGACTCATAGCTCCCTTCTGTGTGTGTCACTGTGTCACCCTGCGGGGGGAGGGACAGACTCACAGCACCCTTCTGTCTGTGTCACTGTGTCACCCTGTGGGGGGGGAGGGACGAACTCATAGCTCCCTTCTGTCTGTGTCACTGTGTCACTGTGTCACCCTGCGGGGGGAGAGACAGACTCATAGCTCCCTTCTGTCTGTGTCACCCTGTGGTTGGAGGGACAGACTCATAGCTCCCTTCTGTCTGTGTCACTGTGTCACTGTGTCACCCTGCGGGGGGAGGGACAGACTCATAGCTCCCTTCTGTCTGTGTCACCCTGTGGGGGGAGGGACAGACTCACAGCTCCCTTCTGTCTGTGTCACTGTGTCACCCTGTGGGGGGAGGGACAGACTCATAGCTCCCATCTGTCTGTGTGTCACTGTGTCACCCTGCGGGGGGTGGGACAGACTCATAGCACCCTTCTGTCTGTGTCACTGTGTCACCCTACGGGGGGAGGGACAGATTCATAGCTCCTTTCTGTCTCTGCCACTGTGTCACCCTGCGGGGGCGAGGGACAAACTCATAGATCCCTTACGTCTGTGTAACTGTGACCCTGCAGGGGGAGGGACAGACTCATAGCTCCCTTCTGTCTGTGTCACTGTGTCACCCTGCGGGGGGAGGGACAGTCTCATAGCTCCCTTCTGTCTGTGTCACTGTGTCAACCTGCGGTTGGAGGGACAGTCTCATAGCCCCCTTCTGTCTGTGTCACTGTGTCACTGTGTCAACCTGCGGGGGGAGGGACAGACTCATAGCTCCCTTCTGTCTGTGTCGACCTGTGGGGAGAGGGACAGACTCACAGCTCCCTTCTTTCTGTGTCACTGTGTCACCCTGAGGGGGGAGGGACAGACTCATAGCTCCCATCTGTCTGTGTGTCACTGTGTCACCCTGCGGGGGGAGGGACAGACTCATAGCACCCTTCTGTCTGTGTCACTGTGTCACCCTACGGGGTGAGAGACAGACTCATAGCTCCTTTCTGTCTCTGCCACTGTGTCACCCTGCGGGGGCGAGGGACAGACTCATAGATCCCTTACGTTTGTGTCACTGTGACCCTGCAGGGGGAGGGACAGACTCATAGCTCCCTTCTGTCTGTGTCACCCTGTGGGGGGAGGGACAGACTCACAGCTCCCTTCTGTCTGTGTCACTGTCATCCTGTGGGGGGAGGGAAAGACTCATAGCTCCCATCTGTCTGTGTGTCACTGTGTCACCCTGCGGGGGGAGGGACAGACTCATAGCTCCCTTCTGTCTGTGTCACTGTGTCACCCTGCGGGGGAGGGAAAGACTCATAGCTCCCTTCTGTGTGTGTCACTGTGTCACACTGCGGGGGGAGGGACAGACTCATAGATCCCTTCTGTCTGTGTCACTGTGTCACCCTGCGGGGAAGGGACAAACTCATTGCTCCCTTCTGTCTGTGTCACCCTGCAGGGGGAGGGACTGACTCATAGCTCCCTTCTGTCTGTGTCAATGTGTCACCCTGTGGGGGAGGGTCAGACTCATAGCTCACTTCTGTCTGTGTCACTCTGTCACTCTGCGGGGGGAGGGACAGACTCATAGCTCCCTTCTGACTGTGTCACCCTGTGGGGGGAGGGGCAGACTCATAGCTCCCTTCTGTCTGTGTCACTTTGTCACCCTGCGGGGGAGGGACAGACTCATAGCTCCCTTCTGTCTGTGTCACTGTGTCACCCTGCGGGGGGAGGGGCAGATTCATAGCTCTCTTCTGTCTGTGTCACTGTATCACCCTGCGGGGGGAGGGACAGACTCATAGCTCCCTTCTGTCTGTGTCACTGGGTCACCCTGCGGGGGGAGGGACAGACTTTTAGCTCCCTTCTGTCTGTGTCACTGTGTCACCCTGCGGGGGGAGGGAAAGCCTCATAGCTCCCTTCTGTCTGTGTCACCCTGCGGGGGGAGGGACAGACTCATAGCTCCCTTCTGTTTATGTCACTGTGTCACACTGCAGGGGGAGGGACAGACTCATAGCTCCCTTCTCTTTGTGTCACTGTGTCACCCTGCGGGGGAGGGACAGATTCATAGCTCCCTTCTGTCTGTGTCACAGTGTCACACTGCGGGGGGAGGGATAGACTCATACCTCACTATAGTCTGTGTCACTGTGTCAACCTGTGGGGGGGGAGGGACGGACTCATAGCTCCCTTCTGTCTGTGTCACTGTGTCACCCTGCGGGGGGAGAGACAGACTCATAGCTCCCTTCTGTCTGTGTCACCCTGTGGTTGGAGGGACAGACTCATAGCTCCCTTCTGTCTGTGTCACTGTGTCTCTGTGTCACCCTGCGAGGGGAGGGACAGACTCATAGCTCCATTCTGTCTGTGTCACCCTGTGGGGGGAGGGACAGACTCACATCTCCCTTCTGTCTGTGTCACTGTGTCACCCTGTGGGGGGAGGGACAGACTCATAGCTCCCATCTGTCTGTGTGTCACTGTGTCACCCTGCGGGGGGAGGGACAGACTCATAGCACCCTTCTGTCTGTGTCACTGTGTCACCCTTCGGGGGGAGGGACAGATTCATAGCTCCTTTCTGTCTCTGCCACTGTGTCACCCTGCGGGGGCGAGGGACAGACTCATAGCTCCCTTCTGTCTGTGTCACTGTGTCACCCTGCGGGGGGAGGGACAGTCTCATAGCTCCCTTCTGTCTGTGTCACTGTTTCAACCTGCGGTTGGAGGGACAGTCTCATAGCTCCCTTCTGTCTGTGTCACTGTGTCACTGTGTCACCCTGCGGGGGGAGGGACAGACTCATAGCTCCCTTCTGTCTGTGTCACCCTGTGGGGAGAGGGACAGACTCACAGCTCCCTTCTGTCTGTGTCACTGTGTCACCCTGTGGGGGGAGGGACAGACTCATAGCTCCCTTCTGTCTGTGTCACTGTGTCACCCTACGGGGTGAGGGACAGACTCATAGCTCCTTTCTGTCTCTGCCACTGTGTCACCCTGCGGGGGCGAGGGACAGACTCATAGATCCCTTACGTCTGTGTCACTGTGACACTGCAGGGGGAGGGACAGACTCATAGCTCCCTTCTGTCTGTGTCACCCTGTGGGGGGAGGGACAGACTCACAGCTCCCTTCTGTCTGTGTCACTGTTTCACCCTGTGGGGGGAGGGAAAGACTCATAGCTCCCATCTGTCTGTGTGTCACTGTGTCACCCTGCGGGGGGAGGGACAGACTCACAGCACCCTTCTGTCTGTGTCACTGTGTCACCCTGTGGGGGGAGGGACAGACTCATAGCTCCCATCTGTCTGTGTGTCACTGTGTCACTTTGCGGGGGGAGGGACAGACTCATAGCACCCTTCTGTCTGTGTCACTGTGTCACCCTACGGGGTGAGGGACAGACTCATAGCTCCTATCTGTCTCTGCCACTGTGTCACTCTGCGGGGGCGAGGGACAGACTCATAGCTCCCTTCTGTCTTGGTCACTGTGTCACCCTGCGGGGAAGGGACAAACTCATTGCTCCCTTCTGTCTGTGTCACCCTGCGGGGGGAGGGACTGACTCATAGCTCCCTTCTGTCTGTGTCACTGTGTCACCCTGCAGGGGGAGGGACAGGCTCATAGCTCCCTTCTGTCTGTACCACTGTGTCATCCTGCGGGGGGAGGGACAGACTCATAGCACCCTTCTGCCTGTGTCACTGTGTCACCCTGCGGGGGGAGGGACAGGCTCATAGCTCCCTTCTGTCTGTGTCACTGTGTCACCCTGCGGGGGGAGGGACAGACTCATAGCTCCCTTCTGTCTGTGTCACTGTGTCACCCTGCAGGAGGAGGGACAGACTCATAGCTCCCTTCTGTCTGTGTCACTGTGTCAACCTGCGGGGGGAGGGACAGGCTCATAGCTCCCTTCTGTCTGTGTCACTGTGTCACCCTGCGGGGGGAGGGACAGACTCACAGCTCCCTTCTGTCTGTACCACTGTGTCATCCTGCAGGGGGAGGGACAGACTCATAGCTCCCTTCTGTCTTTTTCACTGTGTCACCCTGCGGGGGGAGGGACAGACTCATAGCTCACTTCTGTCTGTGTCACTGTGTCACCCTGCAGGGGGAGAACACGCTCATATCTCCCTTCTGTCTGTATCATTGTGTCACCCTGCAGGGGGAGGGACAGACTCATTGCTCCCCTCTGTCTGTGTCACTATGTCACCCTGCGGTTTGGAGGGACAGTTACATAGCTCCCTTCTGTCTGTCACAGTGTCACCCTGTGGGGGGAGGGACAGGCTCATAGCTCCCTTCTGTCTGTGTCACTGTGTCACACTGCGGAGGGAGGGACAGTCGCATAACTCCCTTCTGTCTGTGTCACTGTGTCACCCTGCGGGGGGAGGGACAGTCTCATAGCTCCTTCTGTCTGTGTCACTGTGTCACCCTGCGGGGGGAGGGACAGTCTCATAGCTCCCTTCTGTCAGTGTCACTGTGTCACCCTGCGGGGGGAGGGACAGTCTCATAGCTCCCTTCTGTCTGTGTCACTGTGTCACCCTGCGGGGGGAGGGACAGTCTCATAGCTCCCGTCTGTCAGTGTCACTGTGTCACCCTGCGGGGGGAGGGACAGACTCATAGCTCCCTTCTGTCTGTGTCACTGTGTCACCCTGTGGGGGGAGGGACAGTCTCATAGCTCCCTTCTGTCTGTGTCACTGTGTCACCCTGCGGGGGGAGGGACAGACTCATAGCTCCCTTCTGTCTGTGTCACTGTGTCACCCTGCGGGGGGAGGGACAGTCTCATAGCTTCCTTCTGTCTGTGTCACTGTGTCACCCTGCGGGGGGAGGGACAGGCTCATAGCTCCCTTCTGTCTGTGTCACTATGTCACCCTCCGGTTGGAGGGACAGACTCATAGCTCCCTTCTGTCTGTGTCACTGTCACCCTGTGGGGGGAGGGACAGTCTCATAGCTCCATTCTGTCTGTGTCACTGTGTCACCCTGTGGGGGGAGGGACAGTCTCATAGCTCCCTTCTGTCTGTGTCACTGTGTCACCCTGCGGGGGGAGGGACAGACTCATAGCTCCCTTCTGTCTGTGTCACTGTGTCACCCTGCGGGGGGAGGGACAGTCTCATAGCTCCCTTCTTTCTGTGTTACCGAGTTACCCTGCGGGGGGAGGGACAGACTCATTGCTCCCTTCTGTCTGTATCACTGTGTCACCGTGCGGGGGGAGGGACAGACTCATAGCTCCCTTCTGTCTGTGTCACTGTGTCACCCTGCGGGGGGAGGGACAGACTCATAGCTCCCCTCTGTCTGTGTAACTGTGTCACCCTGTGGGGGGAGGGACAGACTCATTGCTCCCTTCTGTCTGTGTCACCGAGTTACCCTGCGGGGGAGGGACAGTCTCCTAGCTACTTTCTTTCTGTGTCACAGTGTCACCCTGCGGGGGGAGGGACAGGCTCATAGCTCCCTTTTGTCTGTGTCACTGTGTCACCCTGCGGGGGGAGGGACAGTCTCATAGCTCCCTTCTGTCTGTGTCACCCTGCGGGGGGAGGGACAGACTCATAGCTCCTTCTGTCTGTGTCACTGTGTCACCATGCGGGGGCAGGGACAGACTCATAGCTCCCTTCTGTCTGTGTCACTGTGTCACCCTGGGGGGGGAGGGACAGACTCATAGCTCCCTTCTGTCTGTGTCACTGTCACCCTGCGGTGGGAGGGACAGACTCATAGCTCCCCTCTGTCTGTCTAACTCTGTCACCCTGCGGGGGGAGGGACAGTCTCATAGCTCCCTTCTGTCTGTGTCACAGTGTCACCCTGCGGGGGGAGGGACAGGCTCATTGCTCCCTTCTGTCTGTGTCATTGAGTCACCCTGCGGGGGGAGGGACAGACTCATAGCTCCCTTCTATCTGTGTCACTGTGTCACCCTGCGGGGGAGGGACAGACTCATAGCTCCCCTCTGTCTGTGTCACTATGTCACCCTGCGGGGGGAGGGACAGGTTCATAGCTCCCTTCTGTCTCTGTAACTCTGTCACCCTACGGGGGGAGGGACAGGCTCATAGCTCCCTTCTGTCTATGTCACTGTGTCACACTGCGGGGGGAGGGATAGACTCATAGCTCCCTTCTGTCTGTGTCACTGTGTCACCCTGCGGGTGAGGAACAGACTCATTGCTCCCTTCTGTCTGTGTCACCCTGCAGGGGGAGGGACAGACTCATAGCTCCCTTCTGTCTGTGTCACCCTGCGGGGGGAGGGACAGAATCATAGCTCCCTTCTGTCTGTGTCACTGTGTCACCCTGTGGGGGGAGGGACAGTCTCATAGCTCCCTTCTGTCTGTGTCACTGTGTCACCCTGCGGGGGGAGGGAAAGCCTCATAGCTCCCTTCTGTCTGTGTCACCCTGCGGGGGGAGGGACAGACTCATAGCTCCCTTCTGTCTATGTCACTGTGTCACACTGCAGGGGGAGGGACAGACTCATAGCTCTCTATAGTCTGTGTCAGTGTTTCACCCTGCGGGGGAGGGACAGACTCATAGCTCCCTTCTCTTTGTGTCACTGTGTCACCCTGCGGGGGAGGGACAGATTCATAGCTCCCTTCTGTCTGTGTCACAGTGTCACTGTGTCACCCTGCGGGGGGAGGGATAGACTCATACCTCACTATAGTCTGTGTCACTGTGTCAACCTGTGGGGGGGGATGGACGGACTCATAGCTCCCTTCTGTCTGTGTCACTGTGTCACCCTGCGGGGGGAGAGACAGACTCATAGCTCCCTTCTGTCTGTGTCACCCTGTGGTTGGAGGGACAGACTCATAGCTCCCTTCTGTCTGTGTCACTGTGTCTCTGTGTCACCCTGCGAGGGGAGGGACAGACTCATAGCTCCATTCTGTCTGTGTCACCCTGTGGGGGGAGGGACAGACTCACATCTCCCTTCTGTCTGTGTCACTGTGTCACCCTGTGGGGGGAGGGACAGACTCATAGCTCCCATCTGTCTGTGTGTCACTGTGTCACCCTGCGGGGGGAGGGACAGACTCATAGCACCCTTCTGTCTGTGTCACTGTGTCACCCTACGGGGGGAGGGACAGATTCATAGCTCCTTTCTGTCTCTGCCACTGTGTCACCCTGCGGGGGCGAGGGACAGACTCATAGATCCCTTACGTCTGTGTCACTGTGACCCTGCAGGGGGAGGGACAGACTCATAGCTCCCTTCTGTCTGTGTCACTGTGTCACCCTGCGGGGGGAGGGACAGTCTCATAGCTCCCTTCTGTCTGTGTCACTGTTTCAACCTGCGGTTGGAGGGACAGTCTCATAGCTCCCTTCTGTCTGTGTCACTGTGTCACTGTGTCACCCTGCGGGGGGAGGGACAGACTCATAGCTCCCTTCTGTCTGTGTCACCCTGTGGGGAGAGGGACAGACTCACAGCTCCCTTCTGTCTGTGTCACTGTGTCACCCTGTGGGGGGAGGGACAGACTCATAGCTCCCTTCTGTCTGTGTCACTGTGTCACCCTACGGGGTGAGGGACAGACTCATAGCTCCTTTCTGTCTCTGCCACTGTGTCACCCTGCGGGGGCGAGGGACAGACTCATAGATCCCTTACGTCTGTGTCACCGTGACACTGCAGGGGGAGGGACAGACTCATAGCTCCCTTCTGTCTGTGTCACCCTGTGGGGGGAGGGACAGACTCACAGCTCCCTTCTGTCTGTGTCACTGTTTCACCCTGTGGGGGGAGGGAAAGACTCATAGCTCCCATCTGTCTGTGTGTCACTGTGTCACCCTGCGGGGGGAGGGACAGACTCACAGCACCCTTCTGTCTGTGTCACTGTGTCACCCTGTGGGGGGAGGGACAGACTCATAGCTCCCATCTGTCTGTGTGTCACTGTGTCACTTTGCGGGGGGAGGGACAGACTCATAGCACCCTTCTGTCTGTGTCACTGTGTCACCCTACGGGGTGAGGGACAGACTCATAGCTCCTATCTGTCTCTGCCACTGTGTCACTCTGCGGGGGCGAGGGACAGACTCATAGCTCCCTTCTGTCTTGGTCACTGTGTCACCCTGCGGGGAAGGGACAAACTCATTGCTCCCTTCTGTCTGTGTCACCCTGCGGGGGGAGGGACTGACTCATAGCTCCCTTCTGTCTGTGTCACTGTGTCACCCTGCAGGGGGAGGGACAGGCTCATAGCTCCCTTCTGTCTGTACCACTGTGTCATCCTGCGGGGGGAGGGACAGACTCATAGCACCCTTCTGCCTGTGTCACTGTGTCACCCTGCGGGGGGAGGGACAGGCTCATAGCTCCCTTCTGTCTGTGTCACTGTGTCACCCTGCGGGGGGAGGGACAGACTCATAGCTCCCTTCTGTCTGTGTCACTGTGTCACCCTGCAGGAGGAGGGACAGACTCATAGCTCCCTTCTGTCTGTGTCACTGTGTCAACCTGCGGGGGGAGGGACAGGCTCATAGCTCCCTTCTGTCTGTGTCACTGTGTCACCCTGCGGGGGGAGGGACAGACTCACAGCTCCCTTCTGTCTGTACCACTGTGTCATCCTGCAGGGGGAGGGACAGACTCATAGCTCCCTTCTGTCTTTTTCACTGTGTCACCCTGCGGGGGGAGGGACAGACTCATAGCTCACTTCTGTCTGTGTCACTGTGTCACCCTGCAGGGGGAGAACACGCTCATATCTCCCTTCTGTCTGTATCATTGTGTCACCCTGCAGGGGGAGGGACAGACTCATTGCTCCCCTCTGTCTGTGTCACTATGTCACCCTGCGGTTGGGAGGGACAGTTACATAGCTCCCTTCTGTCTGTCACAGTGTCACCCTGCGGGGGGAGGGACAGGCTCATAGCTCCCTTCTGTCTGTGTCACTGTGTCACACTGCGGAGGGAGGGACAGTCGCATAACTCCCTTCTGTCTGTGTCACTGTGTCACCCTGCGGGGGGAGGGACAGTCTCATAGCTCCTTCTGTCTGTGTCACTGTGTCACCCTGCGGGGGGAGGGACAGTCTCATAGCTCCCTTCTGTCAGTGTCACTGTGTCACCCTGCGGGGGGAGGGACAGTCTCATAGCTCCCTTCTGTCTGTGTCACTGTGTCACCCTGCGGGGGGAGGGACAGTCTCATAGCTCCCTTCTGTCAGTGTCACTGTGTCACCCTGCGGGGGGAGGGACAGACTCATAGCTCCCTTCTGTCTGTGTCACTGTGTCACCCTGTGGGGGGAGGGACAGTCTCATAGCTCCCTTCTGTCTGTGTCACTGTGTCACCCTGCGGGGGGAGGGACAGACTCATAGCTCCCTTCTGTCTGTGTCACTGTGTCACCCTGCGGGGGGAGGGACAGTCTCATAGCTTCCTTCTGTCTGTGTCACTGTGTCACCCTGCGGGGGGAGGGACAGGCTCATAGCTCCCTTCTGTCTGTGTCACTATGTCACCCTCCGGTTGGAGGGACAGACTCATAGCTCCCTTCTGTCTGTGTCACTGTCACCCTGCGGGGGGAGGGACAGTCTCATAGCTCCATTCTGTCTGTGTCACTGTGTCACCCTGTGGGGGGAGGGACAGTCTCATAGCTCCCTTCTGTCTGTGTCACTGTGTCACCCTGCGGGGGGAGGGACAGACTCATAGCTCCCTTCTGTCTGTGTCACTGTGTCACCCTGCGGGGGGAGGGACAGTCTCATAGCTCCCTTCTTTCTGTGTTACCGAGTTACCCTGCGGGGGGAGGGACAGACTCATTGCTCCCTTCTGTCTGTATCACTGTGTCACCGTGCGGGGGGAGGGACAGACTCATAGCTCCCTTCTGTCTGTGTCACTGTGTCACCCTGCGGGGGGAGGGACAGACTCATAGCTCCCCTCTGTCTGTGTAACTGTGTCACCCTGTGGGGGGAGGGACAGACTCATTGCTCACTTCTGTCTGTGTCACCGAGTTACCCTGCGGGGGAGGGACAGTCTCCTAGCTACTTTCTTTCTGTGTCACAGTGTCACCCTGCGGGGGGAGGGACAGGCTCATAGCTCCCTTTTGTCTGTGTCACTGTGTCACCCTGCGGGGGGAGGGACAGTCTCATAGCTCCCTTCTGTCTGTGTCACCCTGCGGGGGGAGGGACAGACTCATAGCTCCTTCTGTCTGTGTCACTGTGTCACCATGCGGGGGCAGGGACAGACTCATAGCTCCCCTCTGTCTGTGTCACTATGTCACCCTGCGGTGGGAGGGACAGACTCATAGCTCCCCTCTGTCTGTCTAACTCTGTCACCCTGCGGGGGGAGGGACAGTCTCATAGCTCCCTTCTGTCTGTGTCACAGTGTCACCCTGCGGGGGGAGGGACAGGCTCATTGCTCCCTTCTGTCTGTGTCATTGAGTCACCCTGCGGGGGGAGGGACAGACTCATAGCTCCCTTCTATCTGTGTCACTGTGTCACCCTGCGGGGGAGGGACAGACTCATAGCTCCCCTCTGTCTGTGTCACTATGTCACCCTGCGGGGGGAGGGACAGGCTCATAGCTCCCTTCTGTCTCTGTAACTCTGTCACCCTACGGGGGGAGGGACAGGCTCATAGCTCCCTTCTGTCTATGTCACTGTGTCACACTGCGGGGGGAGGGATAGACTCATAGCTCCCTTCTGTCTGTGTCACTGTGTCACCCTGCGGGTGAGGAACAGACTCATTGCTCCCTTCTGTCTGTGTCACCCTGCAGGGGGAGGGACAGACTCATAGCTCCCTTCTGTCTGTGTCACCCTGCGGGGGGAGGGACAGAATCATAGCTCCCTTCTGTCTGTGTCACTGTGTCACCCTGTGGGGGGAGGGACAGTCTCATAGCTCCCTTCTGTCTGTGTCACTGTGTCACCCTGCGGGGGGAGGGACAGACTCATAGCTCCCTTCTGTCTGTGTCACTGTGTCACCCTGCGGGGGGAGGGACAGTCTCATAGCTCCCTTCTATCTGTGTTACCGAGTTACCCTGCGGGGGGAGGGACAGACTCATTGCTCCCTTCTGTCTGTATCACTGTGTCACCGTGCGGGGGGAGGGACAGACTCATAGCTCCCTTCTGTCTGTGTCACTGTGTCACCCTGCGGGGGGAGGGACAGACTCATAGCTCCCCTCTGTCTGTGTAACTGTGTCACCCTGTGGGGGGAGGGACAGTCTCATTGCTCCCTTCTGTCTGTGTCACCGAGTTACCCTGCGGGGGAGGGACAGTCTCCTAGCTACTTTCTTTCTGTGTCACAGTGTCACCCTGCGGGGGGAGGGACAGGCTCATAGCTCCCTTTTGTCTGTGTCACTGTGTCACCCTGCGGGGGGAGGGACAGTCTCATAGCTCCCTTCTGTCTGTGTCACCCTGCGGGGGGAGGGACAGACTCATAGCTCCTTCTGTCTGTGTCACTGTGTCACCATGCGGGGGCAGGGACAGACTCATAGCTCCCCTCTGTCTGTGTCACTATGTCACCCTGCGGTGGGAGGGACAGACTCATAGCTCCCCTCTGTCTGTCTAACTCTGTCACCCTGCGGGGGGAGGGACAGTCTCATAGCTCCCTTCTGTCTGTGTCACAGTGTCACCCTGCGGGGGGAGGGACAGGCTCATTGCTCCCTTCTGTCTGTGTCATTGAGTCACCCTGCGGGGGGAGGGACAGACTCATAGCTCCCTTCTATCTGTGTCACTGTGTCACCCTGCGGGGGAGGGACAGACTCATAGCTCCCCTCTGTCTGTGTCACTATGTCACCCTGCGGGGGGAGGGACAGGCTCATAGCTCCCTTCTGTCTCTGTAACTCTGTCACCCTACGGGGGGAGGGACAGGCTCATAGCTCCCTTCTGTCTATGTCACTTTGTCACACTGCGGGGGGAGGGATAGACTCATAGCTCCCTTCTGTCTGTGTCACTGTCTCACCCTGCGGGTGAGGAACAGACTCATAGCTCCCTTCTGTCTGTGTCACCCTGCAGGGGGAGGGACAGACTCATAGCTCCCTTCTGTCTGTGTCACCCTGCGGGGGGAGGGACAGAATCATAGCTCCCTTCTGTCTGTGTCACTGTGTCACCCTGCGGGGGGAGGGACAGACTCATAGCTTCCTTCTGTCTGTGTCACTGTGTCACCCTGCGGGGGCGAGGGACAGACTCATAGATCCCTTACGTCTGTGTCACTGTGACCCTGCAGGGGGAGGGACAGACTCATAGCTCCCTTCTGTCTGTGTCACTGTGTCACCCTGCGAGGGGAGGGACAGTCTCATAGCTCCCTTCTGTCTGTGTCACTGTGTCACCCTGCGGTTGGAGGGACAGTCTCATAGCTCACTTCTGTCTGTGTCACTGTGTCACCCTGCGGGGGGAGGGACAGACTCATAGCTCCCTTCTGTCTGTGTCACTGGGTCACCCTGCGGGGGGAGGAAAAGCCTCATAGCTCCCTTCTGTCTGTGTCACCCTGCGGGGGGAGGGACAGACTCATAGCTCCCTTCTGTCTGTGTCACTGTGTCACCCTGCGGGGGGGGGGGGGCAGATTCATAGCTCTCTTCTGTCTGTGTCACTGTGTCACCCTGAGGGGGGGGGGGACAGCCTCATAGCTCCCTTCTGTCTGTGTCACTGTGTCACCCTGTGGGGGGAGGGACAGACTCATAGCTCTCTTCTGTCTGTGTCACTGTGTCACCCTGCGGGGGGAGGGACAGACTCATAGCTCCCTTCTGTCTATGTCACTGTGTCACCCTGCGGGGGAGGGACAGATTCATAGCTCCCTTCTGTTTGTGTCACTGTGTCACCCTGCGTGGGAGGGACAGATTCATAGCTCTCTATAGTCTGTGTCAGTGTGTCACCCTGCGGGGGAGGGACAGACTCATAGCTCCCTTCTGTTTGTGTCACTGTGTCACCCTGCGGGGGAGGGACAGATTCATAGCTCCCTTCTGTCTGTGTCACAGTGTCACCCTGGGGGTTGAGGGATAGACTCATAGCTCCCTATAGTCTGTGTCACTGTGTTACCCTGTGGGGGGGAGGGACGGACTCATAGCTCCCTTCTGTCTGTGTCACTGTGTCACTGTGTCACCCTGCGGGGGGAGGGATAGACTCATAGCTCCCTATAGTCTGTGTCACTGTGTCACCCTGTGGGGGGGAGGGACGGACTCATAGCTCCCTTCTGTCTGTGTCACTGTGTCACTGTGTCACCCTGCGGGGGGAGGGACAGACTCATAGCTCCCTTCTGTCTGTGTCACCCTGTGGTTGGAGGGACAGACTCATAGCTCCCTTCTGTCTGTGTCATTGTGTCACTGTGTCACCCTGCGGGGGGAGGGACAGACTCATAGCTCCCTTCTGTCTGTGTCACCCTGTGGGGGGAGGGACAGACTCACAGCTCCCTTCTGTCTGTGTCACTGTGTCACCCTGCGGGGGAGGGACAGATTCATAGCTCCCTTCTGTCTGTGTCACAGTGTCACCCTGGGGGTTGAGGGATAGACTCATAGCTCCCTATAGTCTGTGTCACTGTGTTACCCTGTGGGGGGGAGGGACGGACTCATAGCTCCCTTCTGTCTGTGTCACTGTGTCACTGTGTCACCCTGCGGGGGGAGGGATAGACTCATAGCTCCCTATAGTCTGTGTCACTGTGTCACCCTGTGGGGGGGAGGGACGGACTCATAGCTCCCTTCTGTCTGTGTCACTGTGTCACTGTGTCACCCTGCGGGGGGAGGGACAGACTCATAGCTCCCTTCTGTCTGTGTCACCCTGTGGTTGGAGGGACAGACTCATAGCTCCCTTCTGTCTGTGTCATTGTGTCACTGTGTCACCCTGCGGGGGGAGGGACAGACTCATAGCTCCCTTCTGTCTGTGTCACCCTGTGGGGGGAGGGACAGACTCACAGCTCCCTTCTGTCTGTGTCACTGTGTCACCCTGTGGGGGGAGGGACAGACTCATAGCTCCCATCTGTCTGTGTGTCACTGTGTCACCCTGCGGGGGGAGGGACAGACTTATAGCACCCTTCTGTCTGTGTCACTGTGTCACCCTACGAGGGGAGGGACAGATTCATAGCTCCTTTCTGTCTCTGCCACTGTGTCACCCTGCGGGGGCGAGGGACAGACTCATAGATCCCTTACGTCTGTGTCACTGTGTCACCCTGCGGGGGGAGGGACAGTCTCATAGCTCCCTTCTGTCTGTGTCACTGTGTCACCCTGCGGTTGGAGGGACAGTCTCATAGCTCCCTTCTGTCTGTGTCACTGTGTCACTGTGTCACCCTGCGGGGGGAGGGACAGACTCATAGCTCCCTTCTGTCTGTGTCACCCTGTGGGGAGAGGGACAGACTCACAGCTCCCTTCTTTCTGTGTCACTGTGTCACCCTGTGGGGGGAGGGACAGACTCATAGCTCCCATCTGTCTGTGTGTCACTGTGTCACCCTGCGGGGGGAGGGACAGACTCATAGCACCCTTCTGTCTGTGTTTCACTGTGTCACCCTACGGTGTGAGGGACAGACTCATAGCTCCTTCCTGTCTCTGCCACTGTGTCACCCTGCGGGGGCGAGGGACAGACTCATAGATCCCTTACGTCTGTGTCACTGTGACCCTGCAGGGGGAGGGACAGACTCATAGCTCCCTTCTGTCTGTGTCACCCTGTGGAGGGAGGGACAGACTCACAGCTCCCTTCTGTCTGTGTCACTGTGTCACCCTGTGGGGGGAGGGAAAGACTCATAGCTCCCATCTGTCTGTGTGTCACTGTGTCACCCTGCGGGGGGAGGGACAGTCTCATAGCTCCCTTCTGTCTGAGTCACTGTGTCACCCTGCGGGGGGAGGGACAGATTCATAGCTCTTTTCTGTCTCTGCCACTGTGTCACCCTGCGGTGGCGAGGGACAGACTCATAGATCCCTTACGTCTGTGTCACTGTGACCCTGCAGGGGAGGGACAGACTCATAGCTCCCTTCTGTCTGTGTCACTGTGTCACCCTGCGGGGGGAGGGACAGTCTCATAGCTCCCTTCTGTCTGTGTCACTGTGTCACCCTGCGGTTGGAGGGACAGACTCATAGCTCCCTTCTGTCTGTGTCACCCTGTGAGGAGAGGGACAGACTCACAGCTCCCTTCTTTCTGTGTCACTGTGTCACCCTGTGGGGGGAGGGACAGACTCATAGCTCCCATCTGTCTGTGTGTCACTGTGTCACCCTGCGGGGGGAGGGACAGACTCATAGCACCCTTCTGTCTGTGTGTAACTGTGTCACCCTACGGGGTGAGGGACAGACTCATAGCTCCTTTCTGTCTCTGCCACTGTGTCACCCTGCGGGGGCGAGGGACAGACTCATAGATCCCTTACGTCTGTGTCACTGTGACACTACAGGGGGAGGGACAGACTCATAGCTCCCTTCTGTCTGTGTCACCCTGTGGTTGGAGGGACAGACTCATAGCTCCCTTCTGTCTGTGTCATTGTGTCACTGTGTCACCCTGCGGGGGGAGGGACAGACTCATAGCTCCCTTCTATCTGTGTCACCCTGTGGGGGGAGGGACAGACTCACAGCTCCCTTCTGTCTGTGTCACTGTGTCACCCTGTGGGGGGAGGGACAGACTCATAGCTCCCATCTGTCTGTGTGTCACTGTGTCACCCTGCGGGGGGAGGGACAGACTCATAGCACCCTTCTGTCTGTGTCACTGTGTCACCCTACGAGGGGAGGGACAGATTCATAGCTCTTTTCTGTCTCTGCCACTGTGTCACCCTGCGGGGGCGAGGGACAGACTCATAGATCCCTTACGTCTGTGTCACTGTGTCACCCTGCGGGGGGAGGGACAGTCTCATAGCTCCCTTCTGTCTGTGTCACTGTGTCACCCTGCGGTTGGAGGGACAGTCTCATAGCTCCCTTCTGTCTGTGTCACTGTGTCACTGTGTCACCCTGCGGGGGGAGGGACAGACTCATAGCTCCCTTCTGTCTGTGTCACCCTGTGGGGAGAGGGACAGACTCACAGCTCCCTTCTTTCTGTGTCACTGTGTCACCCTGTGGGGGGAGGGACAGACTCATAGCTCCCATCTGTCTGTGTGTCACTGTGTCACCCTGCGGGGGGAGGGACAGACTCATAGCACCCTTCTGTCTGTGTTTCACTGTGTCACCCTACGGTGTGAGGGACAGACTCATAGCTCCTTCCTGTCTCTGCCACTGTGTCACCCTGCGGGGGCGAGGGACAGACTCATAGATCCCTTACGTCTGTGTCACTGTGACCCTGCAGGGGGAGGGACAGACTCATAGCTCCCTTCTGTCTGTGTCACCCTGTGGAGGGAGGGACAGACTCACAGCTCCCTTCTGTCTGTGTCACTGTGTCACCCTGTGGGGGGAGGGAAAGACTCATAGCTCCCATCTGTCTGTGTGTCACTGTGTCACCCTGCGGGGGGAGGGACAGTCTCATAGCTCCCTTCTGTCTGAGTCACTGTGTCACCCTGCGGGGGGAGGGACAGATTCATAGCTCTTTTCTGTCTCTGCCACTGTGTCACCCTGCGGTGGCGAGGGACAGACTCATAGATCCCTTACGTCTGTGTCACTGTGACCCTGCAGGGGAGGGACAGACTCATAGCTCCCTTCTGTCTGTGTCACTGTGTCACCCTGCGGGGGGAGGGACAGTCTCATAGCTCCCTTCTGTCTGTGTCACTGTGTCACCCTGCGGTTGGAGGGACAGACTCATAGCTCCCTTCTGTCTGTGTCACCCTGTGAGGAGAGGGACAGACTCACAGCTCCCTTCTTTCTGTGTCACTGTGTCACCCTGTGGGGGGAGGGACAGACTCATAGCTCCCATCTGTCTGTGTGTCACTGTGTCACCCTGCGGGGGGAGGGACAGACTCATAGCACCCTTCTGTCTGTGTGTAACTGTGTCACCCTACGGGGTGAGGGACAGACTCATAGCTCCTTTCTGTCTCTGCCACTGTGTCACCCTGCGGGGGCGAGGGACAGACTCATAGATCCCTTACGTCTGTGTCACTGTGACACTACAGGGGGAGGGACAGACTCATAGCTCCCTTCTGTCTGTGTCACCCTGTGGTTGGAGGGACAGACTCATAGCTCCCTTCTGTCTGTGTCATTGTGTCACTGTGTCACCCTGCGGGGGGAGGGACAGACTCATAGCTCCCTTCTATCTGTGTCACCCTGTGGGGGGAGGGACAGACTCACAGCTCCCTTCTGTCTGTGTCACTGTGTCACCCTGTGGGGGGAGGGACAGACTCATAGCTCCCATCTGTCTGTGTGTCACTGTGTCACCCTGCGGGGGGAGGGACAGACTCATAGCACCCTTCTGTCTGTGTCACTGTGTCACCCTACGAGGGGAGGGACAGATTCATAGCTCTTTTCTGTCTCTGCCACTGTGTCACCCTGCGGGGGCGAGGGACAGACTCATAGATCCCTTACGTCTGTGTCACTGTGTCACCCTGCGGGGGGAGGGACAGTCTCATAGCTCCCTTCTGTCTGTGTCACTGTGTCACCCTGCGGTTGGAGGGACAGTCTCATAGCTCCCTTCTGTCTGTGTCACTGTGTCACTGTGTCACCCTGCGGGGGGAGGGACAGACTCATAGCTCCCTTCTGTCTGTGTCACCCTGTGGGGAGAGGGACAGACTCACAGCTCCCTTCTTTCTGTGTCACTGTGTCACCCTGTGGGGGGAGGGACAGACTCATAGCTCCAATCTGTCTGTGTGTCACTGTGTCACCCTGCGGGGGGAGGGACAGACTCATAGCACCCTTCTGTCTGTGTTTCACTGTGTCACCCTACGGGGTGAGGGACAGACTCATAGCTCCTTCCTGTCTCTGCCACTGTGTCACCCTGCGGGGGCGAGGGACGGACTCATAGATCCCTTACGTCTGTGTCACTGTGACCCTGCAGGGGGAGGGACAGACTCATAGCTCCCTTCTGTCTGTGTCACCCTGTGGAGGGAGGGACAGACTCACAGCTCCCTTCTGTCTGTGTCACTGTGTCACCCTGTGGGGGGAGGGAAAGACTCATAGCTCCCATCTGTCTGTGTGTCACTGTGTCACCCTGCGGGGGGAGGGACAGACTCATAGCTCCCTTCTGTCTGTGTCACTGTGTCACCCTGCGGGGGGAGGGACAGTCTCATAGCTCCCTTCTGTCTGTGTCACTGTGTCACCCTGCGGTTGGAGGGACAGTCTCATAGCTCCCTTCTGTCTGTGTCACTGTGTCACTGTGTCACCCTGCGGGGGGAGGGACAGACTCATAGCTCCCTTCTGTCTGTGTCACCCTGTGAGGAGAGGGACAGACTCACAGCTCCCTTCTTTCTGTGTCACTGTGTCACCCTGTGGGGGGAGGGACAGACTCATAGCTCCCATCTGTCTGTGTGTCACTGTGTCACCCTGCGGGGGGAGGGACAGACTCATAGCACCCTTCTGTCTGTGTGTAACTGTGTCACCCTACGGGGTGAGGGACAGACTCATAGCTCCTTTCTGTCTCTGCCACTGTGTCACCCTGCGGGGGCGAGGGACAGACTTATAGATCCCTTACGTCTGTGTCACTGTGACACTACAGGGGGAGGGACAGACTCATAGCTCCCTTCTGTCTGTGTCACCCTGTGGGGGGAGGGACAGACTCACAGCTCCCTTCTGTCTGTGTCACTGTGTCACCCTGTGGGGGGAGGGAAAGGCTCATAGCTCCCATCTGTCTGTGTGTCACTGTGTCACCCTGCGGGGGGAGGGACAGACTCATAGCTCCCTTCTGTCTGTGTCACTGTGTCACCCTGCGGGGGGAGGGACAGATACGTAGCTCCCTTCTGTCTGTGTCAAAGTGTCACACTGCGGGGGGAGGGACAGACTCATAGCTCCCTTCTGTCTGTGTCACTGTGTCACCCTGCGGGGGAGGGACAAACTCATACCTCTCTTCTGTCTGTGTCACTGTGTCACCCTGCGGGGGGAGGGACAGACTCACAGCTCCCTTCTGTCTGTGTCACTGTGTCACCCTGTGGGGGGAGGGAAAGGCTCATAGCTCCCATCTGTCTGTGTGTCACTGTGTCACCCTGCGGGGGGAGGGACAGACTTATAGCTCCCTTCTGTCTGTGTCACTGTGTCACCCTGCGGGGGCGAGGGACAGACTCATACCTCCCTTCTGTCTGTGTCACTGTAAAACCCAGCGGGGGGAGGGACAGTCTCATAGCTCCCTTCTGTCTGTGTCACTGTGTAACCCTTCGAGGGGAGGGACAGTCTCATAGCTCCCTTCTGTCTGTGTCACTGTGTCACCCTGCAGGGGGAGACACAGACTCATAGCTCCCTTCTGTCTGTGTCAATGTGTCACCCTGCGGGGGCGAGGGACAGACTCGTAGATACCATCTGTCTGTGTCACTGTGTCGCCCTGCGGGGGAGGGACAGACTCATAGCTCCCTTCTGTCTGTGTCACTGTGTCACCCTGCGGGGGAGGGACAGACTCATAGCTCCCTTATGCCTGTATCACTGTGTCACCCTGCTGGGGGAGGGACAGACTCATAGCTCCCTTCTGTCTGTGTCACTGTGTCACCCTAGGGGGGAGGTACAGGCTCATAGCTCCCTTCTGTCTGTGTCACTGTGTCACCCCGCATGGGGAGGGACAGAGTCATAGCTCCCTTCTGTCTGTGTCACTGTGTCACCCTGCGGTTGGAAGGACAGACCCATAGCTCCCTTCTGTCTGTGTCACTGTGTCACCCTGCGGGGGGAGGGACAGACCCATAGCTCCCTTCTGTCTGTGTCACTGTGTCACCCTGCGGGGGGAGGGACAGACTCATAGCTCCCTTCTTTCTGTGTCACTGTGTCACCCTGGGGGGCGAGGGACAGACTCATAGCTCCCTTCTGTCTATGTCACTGTGTCGCCCTGCTGGGGGAGGTACAGGCTCATAGCTCCCTTCTGTCTGTGTCACTGTGTCACCCTGCTGGGGGAGGGACAGGCTCATAGCTCCCTTCTGTCTGTGTCACTGTGTCACACTGCAGGGGGAGGGACAGACTCATAGCTCCCTTCTGTCTGTGTCACTGTGTCACCCTGCGGGGGGAGGGACAGACTCATAGCGCACTTCTGTCTGTGTCACTCTGTCACTGTGCGGGGGGAGGGACAGACTCATAGCTCCTTTCTGTCTCTGCCACTGTGTCACCCTGCGTGGGCGAGGGACAGACTCATAGGTCCCTTCTGTCTGTGTCACTGTGTCACCCTGAGGGGGAGGGACAGACTCATGGCTCCTTTATGCCTGTATCACTGTGTCACCCTGCTGGGGGAGGGACAGACTCATAGCTCCCTTCTGTCTGTGTCACTGTGTCACCATGCGGGGGGAGGTACAGGCTCATAGCTCCCTTCTGTCTGTGTCACTGTGTCACCCTGCAGGGGGAGGGACAGGCTCATAGCTCCCTTCTGTCTGTGTCACTGTGTCACCCTGCGGGGGGAGGGACAGTCTCATAGCTCCCTTCTGTCTGTGTCACTGTGTCACCCTGCAGGGGGAGGGACAGGCTCATAGCTCCCTTCTTTCTGTGTCACTGTGTCACCCCGCATGGGGAGGGACAGACTCATAGCTCCCTTCTGTCTGTGTCACTGTGTCACCCTGCGGGGGGAGGGACAGACTCATAGCGCCCTTCTGTCTGTGTGACTGTGTCACCCTGCGGGGGGAGGGAGAGACTCATAGCTCCCTTCTGTCTCTGCCACTGTGTCACCCTGCGTGGGCGAGGGACAGACTCATAGGTCCCTTCTGTCTGTGTCACTGTGTCACCCTGCGGGGGAGGGACAGGCTCATAGCTCCCTTCTGTCTGTGTCACTGTGTCACCCTTCTGGGGGAGGGACAGACTCATAGCTTCCTTCTGTCTGTGTCACTGTGTCACCCTGTGGGGGGAGGGACAGACTCATAGCTCCCTTCTGTCTGTGTCACTGTGTCACCCCGCATGGGGACGAACAGACTCATAGCTCCTTTCTGTCTGTGTCACTGTGTCACCCTGCGGGGGGAGGAACAGGCTCATAGCTCCCTTCTGTCTGTGTCACTGTGTCATCCTGCGGGGGGAGGGACAGGCTCAAAGCTCCCTTCTGTCTGTGTCACTGTGTCACCCTGCGGTTGGAGGGACAGACTCATAGCTCCCTTCTGTCTGTGTGACTGTGTCACTGTGTCACCCTGCGGGGGGAGGGACAGACTCATAGCTCCTTTCTGTCTGTGTCACTGTGTCACCCTGCGGGGGGAGGGACAGGCTCAAAGCTCCCTTCTGTCTGTGTCACTGTGTCACCCTGCGGTTGGAGGGACAGACTCATAGCTCCCTTCTGTCTGTGTCACTGTGTCACTGTGTCACCCTGCGGGGGGAGGGACAGAATCATAGCTCCCTTCTTTCTGTGTTGCCCTGTGGGGGGAGGGACAGACTCACAGCTCCCTTCTGTCTGTGTCACTGTGTCACCCTGTGAGGGGAGGGACAGACTCATAGCGCCCTTCTGTCTGTGTCACTGTGTCACCCTGCGGGGGGAGGGACAGACACATAGGTCCTTTCTGTCTCTGCCACTGTGTCACCCTGCGGGGGCGAGGGACAGACTCATAGCTCCCTTCTGTCTGTGTCACTGTGTCACCCTGCGGGGGGAGGAACAGACTCATAGCTCCTTTCTGTCTCTGCCACTGTGTCACCCTGCGGGGGCGAGGGACAGACTCATAGATCCCTTCCGTCTGTGTCACTGTGACCCTGCAGGGGGAGGGACGGACTCATAGCTCCTTAATGTCTGTGTCACCCTGTGGGGGAAGGGACAGACTCACAGCTCCCTTCTGTCTGTCACTGTATCCCCCTGTGGGGGGAGGAACAGACTCATAGCTCCCATCTGTCTGTGTGTCACTGTATCACCCTGCGGGGGGAGGGACAGACTCATAGCTCCCTTCTGTCTGTGTCACTGTGTCACCCCGCATGGGGAGGGACAGAGTCATAGCTCCCTTCTGTCTGTGTCACTGTGTCACCCTGCGGTTGGAAGGACAGACCCATAGCTCCCTTCTGTCTGTGTCACTGTGTCACCCTGCGGGGGGAGGGACAGACCCATAGCTCCCTTATGTCTGTGTCACTGTGTCACCCTGCGGGGGGAGGGACAGACTCATAGCTCCCTTCTTTCTGTGTCACTGTGTCACCCTGGGGGGCGAGGGACAGACTCATAGCTCCCTTCTGTCTATGTCACTGTGTCGCCCTGCTGGGGGAGGTACAGGCTCATAGCTCCCTTCTGTCTGTGTCACTGTGTCACCCTGCTGGGGGAGGGACAGGCTCATAGCTCCCTTCTGTCTGTGTCACTGTGTCACACTGCAGGGGGGAGGGACAGACTCATAGCACCCTTCTGTCTGTGTTTCACTGTGTCACCCTACGGGGTGAGGGACAGACTCATAGCTCCTTCCTGTCTCTGCCACTGTGTCACCCTGCGGGGGCGAGGGACGGACTCATAGATCCCTTACGTCTGTGTCACTGTGACCCTGCAGGGGGAGGGACAGACTCATAGCTCCCTTCTGTCTGTGTCACCCTGTGGAGGGAGGGACAGACTCACAGCTCCCTTCTGTCTGTGTCACTGTGTCACCCTGTGGGGGGAGGGAAAGACTCATAGCTCCCATCTGTCTGTGTGTCACTGTGTCACCCTGCGGGGGGAGGGACAGACTCATAGCTCCCTTCTGTCTGTGTCACTGTGTCACCCTGCGGGGGGAGGGACAGTCTCATAGCTCCCTTCTGTCTGTGTCACTGTGTCACCCTGCGGTTGGAGGGACAGTCTCATAGCTCCCTTCTGTCTGTGTCACTGTGTCACTGTGTCACCCTGCGGGGGGAGGGACAGACTCATAGCTCCCTTCTGTCTGTGTCACCCTGTGAGGAGAGGGACAGACTCACAGCTCCCTTCTTTCTGTGTCACTGTGTCACCCTGTGGGGGGAGGGACAGACTCATAGCTCCCATCTGTCTGTGTGTCACTGTGTCACCCTGCGGGGGGAGGGACAGACTCATAGCACCCTTCTGTCTGTGTGTAACTGTGTCACCCTACGGGGTGAGGGACAGACTCATAGCTCCTTTCTGTCTCTGCCACTGTGTCACCCTGCGGGGGCGAGGGACAGACTTATAGATCCCTTACGTCTGTGTCACTGTGACACTACAGGGGGAGGGACAGACTCATAGCTCCCTTCTGTCTGTGTCACCCTGTGGGGGGAGGGACAGACTCACAGCTCCCTTCTGTCTGTGTCACTGTGTCACCCTGTGGGGGGAGGGAAAGGCTCATAGCTCCCATCTGTCTGTGTGTCACTGTGTCACCCTGCGGGGGGAGGGACAGACTCATAGCTCCCTTCTGTCTGTGTCACTGTGTCACCCTGCGGGGGGAGGGACAGATACGTAGCTCCCTTCTGTCTGTGTCAAAGTGTCACACTGCGGGGGGAGGGACAGACTCATAGCTCCCTTCTGTCTGTGTCACTGTGTCACCCTGCGTGGGAGGGACAAACTCATACCTCTCTTCTGTCTGTGTCACTGTGTCACCCTGCGGGGGGAGGGACAGACTCACAGCTCCCTTCTGTCTGTGTCACTGTGTCACCCTGTGGGGGGAGGGAAAGGCTCATAGCTCCCATCTGTCTGTGTGTCACTGTGTCACCCTGCGGGGGGAGGGACAGACTTATAGCTCCCTTCTGTCTGTGTCACTGTGTCACCCTGCGGGGGCGAGGGACAGACTCATACCTCCCTTCTGTCTGTGTCACTGTAAAACCCAGCGGGGGGAGGGACAGTCTCATAGCTCCCTTCTGTCTGTGTCACTGTGTAACCCTTCGAGGGGAGGGACAGTCTCATAGCTCCCTTCTGTCTGTGTCACTGTGTCACCCTGCAGGGGGAGACACAGACTCATAGCTCCCTTCTGTCTGTGTCAATGTGTCACCCTGCGGGGGCGAGGGACAGACTCGTAGATACCATCTGTCTGTGTCACTGTGTCACCCTGCGGGGGAGGGACAGACTCATAGCTCCCTTCTGTCTGTGTCACTGTGTCGCCCTGCGGGGGAGGGACAGACTCATAGCTCCCTTCTGTCTGTGTCACTGTGTCACCCTGCGGGGGAGGGACAGACTCATAGCTCCCTTATGCCTGTATCACTGTGTCACCCTGCTGGGGGAGGGACAGACTCATAGCTCCCTTCTGTCTGTGTCACTGTGTCACCCTAGGGGGGAGGTACAGGCTCATAGCTCCCTTCTGTCTGTGTCACTGTGTCACCCCGCATGGGGAGGGACAGAGTCATAGCTCCCTTCTGTCTGTGTCACTGTGTCACCCTGCGGTTGGAAGGACAGACCCATAGCTCCCTTCTGTCTGTGTCACTGTGTCACCCTGCGGGGGGAGGGACAGACCCATAGCTCCCTTCTGTCTGTGTCACTGTGTCACCCTGCGGGGGGAGGGACAGACTCATAGCTCCCTTCTTTCTGTGTCACTGTGTCACCCTGGGGGGCGAGGGACAGACTCATAGCTCCCTTCTGTCTATGTCACTGTGTCGCCCTGCTGGGGGAGGTACAGGCTCATAGCTCCCTTCTGTCTGTGTCACTGTGTCACCCTGCTGGGGGAGGGACAGGCTCATAGCTCCCTTCTGTCTGTGTCACTGTGTCACACTGCAGGGGGAGGGACAGACTCATAGCTCCCTTCTGTCTGTGTCACTGTGTCACCCTGCGGGGGGAGGGACAGACTCATAGCGCACTTCTGTCTGTGTCACTCTGTCACTGTGCGGGGGGAGGGACAGACTCATAGCTCCTTTCTGTCTCTGCCACTGTGTCACCCTGCGTGGGCGAGGGACAGACTCATAGGTCCCTTCTGTCTGTGTCACTGTGTCACCCTGAGGGGGAGGGACAGACTCATGGCTCCTTTATGCCTGTATCACTGTGTCACCCTGCTGGGGGAGGGACAGACTCATAGCTCCCTTCTGTCTGTGTCACTGTGTCACCATGCGGGGGGAGGTACAGGCTCATAGCTCCCTTCTGTCTGTGTCACTGTGTCACCCTGCAGGGGGAGGGACAGGCTCATAGCTCCCTTCTGTCTGTGTCACTGTGTCACCCTGCGGGGGGAGGGACAGTCTCATAGCTCCCTTCTGTCTGTGTCACTGTGTCACCCTGCAGGGGGAGGGACAGGCTCATAGCTCCCTTCTTTCTGTGTCACTGTGTCACCCCGCATGGGGAGGGACAGACTCATAGCTCCCTTCTGTCTGTGTCACTGTGTCACCCTGCGGGGGGAGGGACAGACTCATAGCGCCCTTCTGTCTGTGTGACTGTGTCACCCTGCGGGGGGAGGGAGAGACTCATAGCTCCCTTCTGTCTCTGCCACTGTGTCACCCTGCGTGGGCGAGGGACAGACTCATAGGTCCCTTCTGTCTGTGTCACTGTGTCACCCTGCGGGGGAGGGACAGGCTCATAGCTCCCTTCTGTCTGTGTCACTGTGTCACCCTTCTGGGGGAGGGACAGACTCATAGCTTCCTTCTGTCTGTGTCACTGTGTCACCCTGTGGGGGGAGGGACAGACTCATAGCTCCCTTCTGTCTGTGTCACTGTGTCACCCCGCATGGGGACGAACAGACTCATAGCTCCTTTCTGTCTGTGTCACTGTGTCACCCTGCGGGGGGAGGAACAGGCTCATAGCTCCCTTCTGTCTGTGTCACTGTGTCATCCTGCGGGGGGAGGGACAGGCTCAAAGCTCCCTTCTGTCTGTGTCACTGTGTCACCCTGCGGTTGGAGGGACAGACTCATAGCTCCCTTCTGTCTGTGTCACTGTGTCACTGTGTCACCCTGCGGGGGGAGGGACAGACTCATAGCTCCTTTCTGTCTGTGTCACTGTGTCACCCTGCGGGGGGAGGGACAGGCTCAAAGCTCCCTTCTGTCTGTGTCACTGTGTCACCCTGCGGTTGGAGGGACAGACTCATAGCTCCCTTCTGTCTGTGTCACTGTGTCACTGTGTCACCCTGCGGGGGGAGGGACAGAATCATAGCTCCCTTCTTTCTGTGTTGCCCTGTGGGGGGAGGGACAGACTCACAGCTCCCTTCTGTCTGTGTCACTGTGTCACCCTGTGAGGGGAGGGACAGACTCATAGCGCCCTTCTGTCTGTGTCACTGTGTCACCCTGCGGGGGGAGGGACAGACACATAGGTCCTTTCTGTCTCTGCCACTGTGTCACCCTGCGGGGGCGAGGGACAGACTCATAGCTCCCTTCTGTCTGTGTCACTGTGTCACCCTGCGGGGGGAGGAACAGACTCATAGCTCCTTTCTGTCTCTGCCACTGTGTCACCCTGCGGGGGCGAGGGACAGACTCATAGATCCCTTCCGTCTGTGTCACTGTGACCCTGCAGGGGGAGGGACGGACTCATAGCTCCTTAATGTCTGTGTCACCCTGTGGGGGAAGGGACAGACTCACAGCTCCCTTCTGTCTGTCACTGTATCCCCCTGTGGGGGGAGGAACAGACTCATAGCTCCCATCTGTCTGTGTGTCACTGTATCACCCTGCGGGGGGAGGGACAGACTCATAGCTCCCTTCTGTCTGTGTCACTGTGTCACCCCGCATGGGGAGGGACAGAGTCATAGCTCCCTTCTGTCTGTGTCACTGTGTCACCCTGCGGTTGGAAGGACAGACCCATAGCTCCCTTCTGCCTGTGTCACTGTGTCACCCTGCGGGGGGAGGGACAGACCCATAGCTCCCTTATGTCTGTGTCACTGTGTCACCCTGCGGGGGGAGGGACAGACTCATAGCTCCCTTCTTTCTGTGTCACTGTGTCACCCTGGGGGGCGAGGGACAGACTCATAGCTCCCTTCTGTCTATGTCACTGTGTCGCCCTGCTGGGGGAGGTACAGGCTCATAGCTCCCTTCTGTCTGTGTCACTGTGTCACCCTGCTGGGGGAGGGACAGGCTCATAGCTCCCTTCTGTCTGTGTCACTGTGTCACACTGCAGGGGGAGGGACAGACTCATAGCTCCCTTCTGTCTGTGTCACTGTGTCACCTTGCGGGGGGAGGGACAGACTCATAGCGCACTTCTGTCTGTGTGACTGTGTCACCCTGCGGGGGGAGGGACAGACTCATAGCTCTCTTCTGTCTGTGTCACTGTGTCACTGTGCGGGGGGAGGGACAGACTCATAGCTCCTTTCTGTCTCTGCCACTGTGTCACCCTGCGTGGGCGAGGGACAGACTCATAGGTCCCTTCTGTCTGTGTCACTGTGTCACCCTGCGGGGGAGGGACAGACTCATGGCTCCTTTATGCCTGTATCACTGTGTCACCCTGCTGGGGGAGGGACAGACTCATAGCTCCCTTCTGTCTGTGTCACTGTGTCACCATGCGGGGGGAGGTACAGGCTCATAGCTCCCTTCTGTCTGTGTCACTGTGTCACCCTGCAGGGGGAGGGACAGGCTCATAGCTCCCTTCTGTCTGTGTCACTGTGTCACCCTGCGGGGGGAGGGACAGTCTCATAGCTCCCTTCTGTCTGTGTCACTGTGTCACCCTGCAGGGGGAGGGACAGGCTCATAGCTCCCTTCTTTCTGGGTTACTGTGTCACCCCGCATGGGGAGGGACAGACTCATAGCTCCCTTCTGTCTGTGTCACTGTGTCACCCTGCGGGGGGAGGGACAGACTCATAGCGCCCTTCTGTCTGTGTGACTGTGTCACCCTGCGGGGGGAGGGACAGACTCATAGCTCCCTTCTGTCTCTGCCACTGTGTCACCCTGCGTGGGCGAGGGACAGACTCATAGGTCCCTTCTGTCTGTGTCACTGTGTCACCCTGCGGGGGGAGGGACAGGCTCATAGCTCCCTTCTGTCTGTGTCACTGTGTCACCCTTCTGGGGGAGGGACAGACTCATAGCTTCCTTCTGTCTGTGTCACTGTGTCACCCTGTGGGGGGAGGGACAGACTCATAGCTCCCTTCTGTCTGTGTCACTGTGTCACCCCGCATGGGGACGAACAGACTCATAGCTCCTTTCTGTCTGTGTCACTGTGTCACCCTGCGGGGGGAGGGACAGGCTCATAGCTCCCTTCTGTCTGTGTCACTGTGTCACCCTGCGGGGGGAGGGACAGGCTCAAAGCTCCTTTCTGTCTGTGTCACTGTGTCACCCTGCGGTTGGAGGGACAGACTCATAGCTCCCTTCTGTCTGTGTGACTGTGTCACTGTGTCACCCTGCGGGGGGAGGGACAGACTCATAGCTCCTTTCTGTCTGTGTCACTGTGTCACCCTGCGGGGGGAGGGACAGGCTCAAAGCTCCCTTCTGTCTGTGTCACTGTGTCACCCTGCGGTTGGAGGGACAGACTCATAGCTCCCTTCTGTCTGTGTCACTGTGTCACTGTGTCACCCTGCGGGGGGAGGGAAAGAATCATAGCTCCCTTCTGTCTGTGTTGCCCTGTGGGGGGAGGGACAGACTCACAGCTCCCTTCTGTCTGTGTCACTGTGTCACCCTGTGAGGGGAGGGACAGACTCATAGCGCCCTTCTGTCTGTGTCACTGTGTCACCCTGCGGGGGGAGGGACAGACACATAGGTCCTTTCTGTCTCTGCCACTGTGTCACCCTGCGGGGGCGAGGGACAGACTCATAGCTCCCTTCTGTCTGTGTCACTGTGTCACCCTGCGGGGGGAGGAACAGACTCATAGCTCCTTTCTGTCTCTGCCACTGTGTCACCCTGCAGGGGCGAGGGACAGACTCATAGATCCCTTCCGTCTGTGTCACTGTGACCCTGCAGGGGGAGGGACGGACTCATAGCTCCTTAATGTCTGTGTCACCCTGTGGGGGAAGGGACAGACTCACAGCTCCCTTCTGTCTGTCACTGTATCCCCCTGTGGGGGGAGGAACAGACTCATAGCTCCCATCTGTCTGTGTGTCACTGTATCACCCTGCGGGGGGAGGGACAGACTCATAGCCCCCTTCTGTCTGTGTCACTGTGTCACCCTGCGGGGGGAGGGACAGACTCATAGCCCTTTCTGTCTGTGTCACTGTGTCACCCTGCGGGGGGAGGGACAGGCTCAGAGCTCCCTTCTGTCAGTGTCACTGTGTCACCCTGCGGGGGGAGGGACAGACTCATAGCTCCTTTCTGTCTCTGCCACTGTGTCACCCTGCGGGGGCGAGGGACAGACTCATAGATCCCTTCTGTCTGTGTCACTGTGTCACCCTGCAGTGGAGGGACAGACTGATAGCTCCCTTCTGTCTGTGTCACTGTGTCACCCTGTGGGGGGAGGGACAGACTCATAGCTCCCTTCTGTCTGTGTAACTGTGTCACCCCACATGGGGACGAACAGACTCATAGCTCCTATCTGTCTGTGTCACTGTCTCACCCTTCGGGGGGAGGGACAGACTCATAGCCCTTTCTGTCTGTGTCACTGTGTCACCCTGCGGGGGGAGGGACAGGCTCAGAGCTCCCTTCTGTCAGTGTCACTGTGTCACCCTGCGGGGGGAGGGACAGACTCATAGCTCCTTTCTGTCTCTGCCACTGTGTCACCCTGCGGGGGCGAGGGACAGACTCATAGATCCCTTCTGTCTGTGTCACTGTGTCACCCTGCAGTGGAGGGACAGACTGATAGCTCCCTTCTGTCTGTGTCACTGTGTCACCCTGTGGGGGGAGGGACAGACTCATAGCTCCCTTCTGTCTGTGTAACTGTGTCACCCCACATGGGGACGAACAGACTCATAGCTCCTATCTGTCTGTGTCACTGTCTCACCCTTCGGGGGGAGGTACAGACTCATAGCTCCCTTCTGTCTGTGTCAATGTGTCACCCTGCGGGGGAGGGACAGGCTCAAATCTCCCTTCTGTCTGTGTCACTGTGTCACCCTGCGGGGGGAGGGACAGGCTCAAATCTCCCTTCTGTCTGTGTCACTGTGTCACCCCGCATGGGGAGGGACAGACTCATAGCTGCTTTCTGTCTGTGTCACTGTGTCACCCTGCGGGACAGACTCCCCTATATATTGTCTTCTAAATAGGATTCTCCATTCATACAAATTTTCAAACCCACAAAAATGTAACACTGTCTCCTAAAATATATTTCTGTATATATTTTATTTTGTTATATATTATATATATTATATATATTTATAACACTTTTATATAGATACTAAATAATCCTATATATGTTAAGATAAATTAACATGAATTAAAAAATAATAACAATACAACAATATTGCTTAATTTACCAGAACACAGAAATAATTACAAATAGTAGATACATTCCTGTAAGGTTAATGATTTGATCCCACTTCAAAGGCTAGGCTTTCACCAGTGTATGACTCCTTCTATGTACACATACTAAGCCTGATAAACCATACGGGTAAATACTGTAGCAATATAGGGGTATCTGATTACAAGAGCTTACATTATAACATAGAGAGGAGAGTCGACAGTAGTGCAGTTGAAGTTCCATTCAATTGTGAGAACATCTTCTAGAATTAGTGGAAGGTTGGGGGGATTAAGCAATGAATCTTTGAAAGTGAGGGGAACTTGGTCCTGGAGCAAAACAGAGGAAACATTCTTCATATATACCAGAAATCGCATTCACAGGGGGTTTGCAGCAGCAGATGGTGGCAAATCCAGAAACCATCTGCATCAGAGTTCTGTTATTCTCGACGACAGGTTATCTGCAAAGATGAAGGAGGAAGACATCAGGACATGGAAATCTCCA
The DNA here is from genome assembly GCF_040206685.1 of Ascaphus truei. Lineage (NCBI taxonomy): Eukaryota > Metazoa > Chordata > Amphibia > Anura > Ascaphidae > Ascaphus > Ascaphus truei. The sequence goes on along the minus strand of NC_134502.1, from coordinate 3,160,788 downwards.
CACTTAGGTTTTGGTGTGAGAAGTGGGATTTTGCACAGTTAATAACTACAATGCATATTTTTTTTAAATAATAAAAAATGTTCAGGTTTTCTGGGCCCCAGAAAAATTCCAACATGACTCTCACTTCCTGTGCAGCCAGTCACATGATTGTCTGATGTCATCATTAATTCAAAATGATCTCATACTGTACGTTTGTTTTTCTCCTCATTTTTTAGTTTGAATAACAGAACGTATTTTCAAGATATAATTTTAGGGCAGCTCTTCTCTCCCTACAAATCAATTTTACGTATTGAAAGAGAGAAGGGATGTGTAATAGAGTGACACTATATTAAAATAACATCTTGAAGTGTCCAATGATCGAGTTTTCCAATGAGGTCTTTGTAACATACTCAATTAGCAATATATACTTCTGCCTTAAGAAGACAGCCTACATGGGCCATAGGAATTGTCCCCTTGGGGCGTAGGTACCTCAATGTCATTGGACAGACTTCATGTGTCACATGTGCATCTAATGTAATGGGTCAGACTTAATGGGTTATATGTCTATCTGATGACATGGGACAGTCTCGATAAGTCAAAGTAATTACAAATGGAAATATTTAATTTGTCATAGTCTCCTATCATGAGACAGACTCAATGGGCCACAGGAGTACTTATTGGACATAATGGACCATAGGTCCATCTAATGTCTGGGACACATGTCAAAGGATCTGTGCCTTTTGTGCTATGGGACAGAGTTCAAGGGCCACGTGTTCCTCTAATTTTATAGGACCCAAGGTCATTCAAGTGGTGGTGGGGACAACGAATGGGCCATCAGAACATGTAATGTTATTGAACAGGCTTGGTTGAGCACGATATCTAGGAGTTACTGGTCAGGGGCCTCTAGAAAGAGTGGACGGAGAGCTTCTTTGAACATTTTGAAAAACAGGATATCTCAGAGCTACTGGTTAGAGGACAGGAACCTATGAAAAGTTTAGGTTTAAGCATTTCTAGAAAGAGAAGATGGGAGCTCTTCTAGTTTCCAACTTACTACAACAATGCAGCCGATCATAACCAGCAGGAGAACGAGAGCTACCAGCACCAAGAGAGCGATGGCCCATCCTGGAACAGTGGCAGCTGCTGCTGGGAGAGAAGAGGTCGAGGTGTCATCCATTCCATAAAAGCTTTCCATCTATTGGGCCTATTCACTAAACTCCGATAAGTGACTTAACGCTTGTTAAGTGCATTCTACAAGTGATTTTACACGCGCAGCTATTCACAAAGCTTCGGTGACATGGCAAAATCGCTTGTAAATGGCTTTTTAACGATCGTTGGTAGCTCCCTTCTGTCTGTGTCACCCTGCGGGGGGAGGGACTGACTCATAGCTCCCTTCTGTCTGTGTCACTGTGTCACCCTGCGGGGGGAGGGACAGACTCATAGCTCCCTTCTGTCTGTGTCACTGTGTCACCCTGCGGGGGGAGGGACAGACTCATAGCTCCCTTCTGTCTGTGTCACTGTGTCACCCAGCGGGGTGAGGGACAGACTCATACTGTAGCTCTCTGCTGTCTTTATCAATAATTGTCTGTCATTTTATAGTTCTGTACCTTACCTTCAACTGTTGTTTGGCAAAATGACCCTGTATGGAGGAAAAAAAAGGAATTTCAGATATACAGTATATACATTTTTTGTGTGTGTATACATACAGTAATATTTACAGTTGCTATATACATATATATATATATATATGTATATATATATATATATATATACACACACACACACACATTACCAGAAACTGGCAAAAAGGATACAGCCCTCAGACAGGTAAGTTCTGTAAGTGTATTAAAATACAAAGCACACAAGTTACCTATCTGAGTGCTGTCTCCTTTTTGCCAGTTTTGGTAATGTATGTTTTTGTTATCTTTATGGGATATGCACCAGCCCATTAAGGATACTATATTGGAGTGCCTGTAAAATCTTTTTCAAATATATATATTTATATAATATATACAATATATATATATATATACACACCTATTGAATATTATTTTTTCAACTATTGCATAATGATGATGATGAGCAAATGACATCTTGTCATTTTCTGGACCCAGAGCGGTCAATCTGCTTGTGTGCTTATGGGAGCATGTGAGTTTGATGGGCTCACTGCTCATATACGTATTCTTTTAAATTAAATTGGGTTACCCTATATTTCCTCTTCTTTTGGTTTATGGTTCCGGGAGAGTTCCTGCCCAATATCTGCTCCAGAAATCTGGAAGCGCCCAAATTATATTTTTAACACGTGAGTGGGCACTCATCCTATAATAATAATAATAATAATAGCATGTTCTTGTATAGCGCTGCTAGTTTTACGTAGCACTTTAAAGAGACATTTTGCAGGCACAGGTCCTGTGGAGCTTAAAATCTATGTTTTTTTGGTGCCTGAGGCACAGTGAGATAAAGTGACTTGCCCAAGGTCACAAGGAGCTGACTCCGGGAATTGAACCAGGTTCCCCTGCTCGTTAACTCAGTGCCAGTCAGTGTCTGTTCTCACTGAGCCGCACCTTCTCCCAGTTTCCCTGCTTCACACTCAGTGCCAGTCAGTGTCTTTACTCACTGAGCCGCTCCTTCTCCCAGGTTCCCCTGCTTCACACTCAGTGCCAGTCAGTGTCTGTACTCACTGAGCCGCACCTTCTCCCAGTTTCCCTGCTTCACACTCAGTGCCAGTCAGTGTCTTTACTCACTGAGCCGCTCCTTCTCCCAGGTTCCCCTGCTTCACACTCAGTGCCAGTCAGTGTCTGTACTCACTGAGCCGCTGCTTCTCCCAGGTTCCCCTGCTTCACACTCAGTGCCAGTCAGTGTCTGTACTCACTGAGCCGCTGCTTCTCCCAGGTTCCCCTGCTTCACACTCAGTGCCAGTCAGTGTTTTTACTCACTGAGCTGCTGCTTCTCCCAGGTTCCCCTGCTTCAGACTTAGTGCCAGTCAGTGTCTTTACTCACTGAGCCGCTCCTTCTCCCAGGTTCCCCTGCTTCACACTCAGTGCCAGTCAGTGTATTTACTCACTGAGCCGCTCCTTCTCCCAGGTTCCCCTGCTTCACACTCAGTGCCAGTTAGTGTCTTTACTCACTGAGCCGCTTCTTCTCCCAGGTTCCCCTGCTTCACACTCAGTGCCAGTCAGTGTATTTACTCACTGAGCCGCTCCTTCTCCCAGGTTCCCCTGCTTCACACTCAGTGCCAGTCAGTGTCTTTACTCACTGAGCCGCTGCTTCTCCCAGGTTCCCCTGCTTCACACTTAGTGCCAGTCAGTGTCTTTACTCACTGAGCCGCTCCTTCTCCCAGGTTCCCCTGCTTCACACTCAGTGCCAGTCAGTGTCGTTACTCACTGAGCCGCTCCTTCTCCCAGGTTCCCCTGCTTCACACTCAGTGCCAGTCAGTGTCTTTACTCACTGAGCCGCTCCTTCTCCCAGGCTCCCCTGCTTCACACTCAGTGCCAGTCAGTGTCTTTACTCACTGAGCCGCTGCTTCTCCCAGGCTCCCCTGCTTCACTCTCAGTGCCAGTCAGTGTCTTTACTCACTGAGCCGCTCCTTCTCCCAGGTTCCCCTGCTTCACACTCAGTGCCAGTCAGTGTCTTTACTCACTGAGCCACTCCTCCCAGGTTCCCCTGCTTCACACTCAGTGCCAGTCAGTGTCTTTACTCACTGAGCCACTCCTTCTCCCAGGTTCTCCTGCTTCACACTCAGTGCCAGTCAGTGTCTTTACTCACTGAGACGCTCCTTCTCCCAGGCTCCCCTGCTTCACACTCAGTGCCAGTCAGTTTCTTTACTCACTGAGCCGCTCCTTCTCCCAGGTTCCCCTGCTTCACACTCAGTGCCAGTCAGTGTCTTTACTCACTGAGCCGCTCCTTCTCCCAGGTTCCCCTGCTTCACACTCAGTGCCAGTCAGTGTCTTTACTCACTGAGCCGCTCCTTCTCCCAGGCTCCCCTGCTTCACACTCAGTGCCAGTCAGTGTCTTTACTCACTGAGCCGCTGCTTCTCCCAGGCTCCCCTGCTTCACTCTCAGTGCCAGTCAGTGTCTTTACTCACTGAGCCGCTCCTTCTCCCAGGTTCCCCTGCTTCACACTCAGTGCCAGTCAGTGTCTTTACTCACTGAGCCACTCCTCCCAGGTTCCCCTGCTTCACACTCAGTGCCAGTCAGTGTCTTTACTCACTGAGCCACTCCTTCTCCCAGGTTCTCCTGCTTCACACTCAGTGCCAGTCAGTGTCTTTACTCACTGAGACGCTCCTTCTCCCAGGCTCCCCTGCTTCACACTCAGTGCCAGTCAGTTTCTTTACTCACTGAGCCGCTCCTTCTCCCAGGTTCCCCTGCTTCACACTCAGTGCCAGTCAGTGTCTTTACTCACTGAGCCGCTCCTTCTCCCAGGTTCCCCTGCTTCACACTCAGTGCCAGTCAGTGTCGTTACTCATTGAGCCGCTCCTTCTCTCAGGTTCCCCTGCTTCACACTCAGTGCCAGTCAGTTTCTTTACTCACTGAGCCGCTCCTTCTCCCAGGTTCCCCTGCTTCACACTCAGTGCCAGTCAGTGTCGTTACTCACTGAGCCGCTCCTTCTCCCAGGTTCCCCTGCTTCACACTCAGTGCCAGTCAGTTTCTTTACTCACTGAGCCGCTGCTTCTCCCAGGTTCCCCTGCTTCACACTCAGTGCCAGTCAGTGTCTTTACTCACTGAGCCGCTCCTTCTCCCAGGCTCCCCTGCTTCACACTCAGTGCCAGTCAGTGTCTTTACTCACTGAGCCGCTGCTTCTCCCAGGCTCCCCTGCTTCACTTTCAGTGCCAGTCAGTGTCTTTACTCACTGAGCCGCTCCTTCTCCCAGGTTCCCCTGCTTCACACTCAGTGCCAGTCAGTGTCTTTACTCACTGAGCCACTCCTTCTCCCAGGTTCTCCTGCTTCACACTCAGTGCCAGTCAGTGTCTTTACTCACTGAGACGCTCCTTCTCCCAGGCTCCCCTGCTTCACACTCAGTGCCAGTCAGTTTCTTTACTCACTGAGCCGCTCCTTCTCCCAGGTTCCCCTGCTTCACACTCAGTGCCAGTCAGTTTCTTTACTCACTGAGCTGCTGCTTCTCCCAGGCTCCCCTGCTTCACACTCAGTGCCAGTCAGTGTCTTTACTCACTGAGCCGCTCCTTCTCCCAGGTTCCCCCTCATACCAGCTGCATCTCCCCAGATGGTGATATAAATGTTGTATTATTTTATTGTAATTAGGCGGTTTGGGTTTGCGCTTACTTTCTGTGTTGCATCACCAAACAGTACCAAGTATCTATACTGGGGGGAATTGCTAACACAGTAATAAATACAGACATAAGGTATTTATGTAAAGCACAGGACTTAGAATGACACACAGCTAGCCCACATTCCCTATACTTCCCCAGACATTACATACATTGGGCTTAAATATACATTATACATTAATTATACGTTATTTTGGGTACCCCCTAATAAGAACATTTCCTCCCAGCCCAGAAGAGCCCTTTCCTGTTGGAGGAACCCCTGTTATACGAACACCCCCCTTATAATAACATCTCACAGCCCCAATGTGCCCCTTCCTATGGAAGAATTCTCTGTTATAAGAACACCCCCCTTATAAGGACATCCCACAGCCTGACGTGCCCCTTCCTCTGAGAGAAGCCCCTTTAATAAGAACACCCCCTTATAAGAGCACCCCATCTCCAGCGCAGATGTGCCCCTTCCTATGGGGGGAGACCCTGTTATAAGAACACCCCCTTATAAGAACATCTCCTCAAAGCCTTGACGTGCCCCTTCCTATGGGGGGAACCCCTGTTATAAGAACACCCCCCTTATAAGAACATCTCCTCAAAGCCTTGACGTGCCCCTTCCATTGGGGGGATCCCCTGTTATAAGAACACCCCCCTTATAAGAACACCTCCGTACAGCGCTGACGTGCCCCTTCCTAAAGGATGGACCCCTGTTATAAGAACACCCTTTATTACAGCATCACATTCCCAAGGTGCCCCTTTGTTTTGGAGGAAACCCTGTTATAAGAGCGTCCTTCTTATAAAAACATCTCCTCATAGTCCTATGGGAGGAGCCCCTGTTATAAGAATACCCCTCTTACAAGAACATTTCGTCACAGCACCTCCATATGGGAAGAGTCCCTGTTACAAGAACACCCCTTTTATAGGAACATCACCTTACAAACCCTACATTTCCTCTATGTGTGAAGAACCCCTTTTACAAGAAACCTACCACCCCACCCCCCTTTATATAAACATCTCCATGATGTACAAGAAACTCACCAGTAGCTTGGAGAGAGAGTATCAGCAGAATCACTACAAGGGCTGCCATTTTGTACCGGTCTTTGTCAATGTTTACTGAGACTGCTCACCAACCTTTTATATATGGGATAAAGGCCACCCCCATTTTACCTCATCGATAAACCAGTTTGTGCCTTGCCCGGAATTAATCCAACAACACAGATAATGCCAACTCCCGAGCCTATGTTTAGACAGCACAGTCATCTTGGGCTTGGCCTGAGGCCCAATGGTTTGATTGCATTCCGAATGTAGTTCATAGCTATACGTTGCCGGAGTAACATGGTCCAACGTGCTGAGGCAAAGCCTTTTAATCATTAGGTTGCAGCCTACAGTGTTAAAACACTTGTCATTTTTGACTCTTCCATCAGATTGGGACAACATTTGGCAGCTTCAGTGATGAACCTAAAACAAGTCAATATCCCACGTTTGACCTAAAAATGACTTGTAGTTTTCAAGCAAAAAGTGATCTAGAATTTGAGTAGGTTTTATTGGCAGATCTCAGATTTGATCCAAGATAGCAAACCTTTATCCCTTCAACTATACTGTGGCCCCTATGAGTTACCTGGAGCATGGTGTGGTCCCTGGCACATCAGGGGGTCTTCTGACATACCAAGTATGTCATGCTCACGTGGTCATTTTGTAAGGGGTGATCGGCGAGCCCGATCGATGCGGAAGTGCCAGAAGGACTATGGTGTTACCACTCTGAAGGCAGATATATCTATGAAGCATCATTGTGGATGGACCATAAAATATAGACGTGAGTTCCTCTGCCAACGTGGGATAGATGACCTTCCAATTGGGCATCTACTGTGCTATGAAGACACCCTACCTCCTGCAGTTTACGATGTCCAAGTTTACGATGTTACGATGCAGTTTACCAATGACACTTGTATCTCTGAATGTGTTTGTATGTTGTGATGTATACGTGAACCGGAAGTACTGACAACCACTCTGGTTAAAGTTCCAGTAAGCCATGGACCTTCAAACTGCTGTAATGAGCTAAAGGCACCGAGCTTCAACCAATGGGAGGGCTGCCCGGCTCTCAAACACAGGCAGGTTTTAATAGGTACAAGATATGATAAATGGGTGCAGTCGGAGGGCATTTAATGGGGCCGTTCCCCTCCCTACCCTCCTCAATATGACCATTATCGAAAGTTAGCACCATTTGTTTTTAACAAGGCCACAGGCCTGCAGTAGAGTGTTCACATGGAAACTCCTCCTATTGAGCCCACTTCACCAATCACCACACAGAACAAAGAGCAGACTACAAAGGGTCTTAGAAGAAGTACTTATCTTTATCTTCTCAGATATGACCCTTTGAGATCTGCTATTGTCGCTGAGATGGAATTAGGGGCCAACTTAATATAGGGTTCAGGATTATCATTTTTTAGGATAACATACACCATTGAAATAAAATAAAAAAGTGGGACCTGAAAATGCATACGTCCCTGCCCCGGGGAGCTTACAATCTATGTTTTTGGTGCCTGATGCACAGGGAGATAGTGACTTGCCCAAGGTCAAAAGGAGCTGACACCGGGAATTGAACCAAGTTCCCCTGCTTCACACCCAATAACAGTAGTGTCTTTACTCACTGAGCCACTCCTTCACCTAATAGGATCACCCTCTAACACAAATCAGCATCCCCATAGATTTTAATAGGATCGCCCTCTTACAGACATCAACTGCTTGATAGATTTTACAAGGATAACCATCTTAAACACATTAGCTGCCCCATAGACTTTAATAGGATCACCCTCTTACACACATCCGCGGCCCCATAGACTTTAATATGATAACCCTCTTATATTCATCACTGCCCCCATAGACTTTAATAGGGTCACCCTATTACATACATCACTTTATCCAATTGCCTGAAATTGGATCACCGTCGTACACCCATAACTGCCCCCATAGAGTTTAATAGGATCACATTCCTACACACATCAGCTGGCCCCATAGACTTTAATAGGATCCCCCTCTTACACACATCAGCTGCCCCCATAGACTTTAATAGGATCAGCCTTTTACACACATTTGCGGCCCCATAGACTTTAATAGGATCACCCTCTTACACACATCTGCGGCCCCATAGACTTTTATAGGATCACCCTCTTACACACATCCGCGGCCCCAGAGACTTTAATAGGATCACCCTCTTACACACATCCGCGGCCCCATAGACATTAATAGGATCACCCTCTTACACACATCAGCGGCCCCATAGACATTAATAGGATCACCCTCTTACACACATCAGCTGCCCCATAGACTATGGATCACCCTATGAAAGTCTCCTGTCCCTGTAATATTATGGAACTAGAGAGAGAGTGCAGAGAAGAGCCACCAAATTAATAAAGGGGATGGACAATCTAATTTATGAGGAGAGACTAGCTACATTAGATTTATTTACATTAGAAAAGAGGCGTCTAAGAGGGGATATGATAACTATATACAAATATATTCGGGGACAATACAAGGAGCTTTCAAAATAACTATTCATCCCACGGGCAGTACAAAGGACTCAGGGCCATCCCTTATGGTTGGAGGAAAGGAGATTTCACCAGCAACAAAGGAAAGGGTTTTTTACAGTAAGGGCAGTTACAATGTGGGATTCATTACCCATAGAGGCTGTGATGGCAGATACAATAGGTATGTTCCAAAAAAGGTTGGACATCTTTTTAGAAAGGAAAGGTATACAGGGATATACCAAATAAGTATACATGGGAAGGATGTTGATCCAGGGAGTAATCTGATTGCAAATTCTTGGAGTCAGGAAGGAATTTATTTTTCCCCTTATGAGATATCATTGGATGATATTTCACTGGGGTTTTTTGTTTGCCTTCCTCTGGATCAATAAGTAAGTATAGATATAGGATAAAGTATCTGTTGTCTAAATTTAGTATAGGTTGAACTTGATGGACGTATACGTCTTTTTTCAACCTCATATACTATGTAACTATGCAACTATGTGACTATGTAACTATGTAACTATGTAACAACATCCCCCTCTTGATTGAAATTCTTTTTATGGGGTTTGACTCATCCCAAACACTCACTGCTTATTATAGCTTATTAATTGTGGGATAATATTCGGGGTCACCGCCACCCAGTAATTAGCTGGGGAATGCACATAAAGAAGACTCTGCCCCTTTCTGATCAACAGTATATGACATCATTGGTGAACTATTAACGGGTCATGTCACTCACCTTGTGTGTGAGTTAGATTGCTAGCTCAGCGAGCAAGGGTTTCCTGTGTTTGTATATCTGTATTTTGCAGAGCAGTATATATATATATATATATATATAGTTATACGTTACCGTTCCAAGGATTGGTAAACAAGAGACAGCACTCAGTGTTGGAAATCAAAGTGTATTAGTGAAAGCAAAAATACATCCAGAAACCCAACGTTTCGGTCCTACAGAATGGGACCTTCCTTCCTTTGTATCCCCCTGAGGAAGGTCCCATCCTGTAGGACCGAAACGTTGGGTTTCTGGATGTATTTTTGCTTTCACTAATACACTTTGATTTCCAACACTGAGTGCTGTCTCTTGTTTACTAATCCTTGGAACGGTAACGTATAACTACATTCTCTATATGGGACGTGCACCTGTGGCTTACCAGCACCTATTGGAGTGCCAACTGCCTTATCTGAATATATATATATATATATATTTATACATACACATACACAACGCACACATGCATATCGGAGTGTGGATATGGCTGCGTCCATGGTATGGACGACCGCGCTTCGCGATCAGACTGCTGCGTGCGCGTGGAAGCAGGAGGGGGCATGCGATGCGTGAGAAATCTGTTAAAACTGATTTCTCGCGCGATAGGGCGGCCACGTGAGCGGTTCGACCCAAGCAGGGCGAACCAGCTCCGTGACGTCACTGGGAACGCCCCCAGGAACGCCCCCCACGGCCCGAGTACTATGGCCAGGGAAAGCACCAGGTTTCCCTCAGCCTCCGCTCGCGCCTCCGCACGGCTGCACTCTCTATGGACGCAGCCTATGTGTGTCTGTGTAAAAACAAAATATATATATACACACAAATAGATATATGTACAGATAAATAATATATACATACATTATAAATATTTTGAAGGAGAAAATAGCAATATATATATATATATATATATATATATATATATATATATATATATACATCATATATATATATATATATATATATATATATATATATATATATATATATATATATATATATATATACATATATACATACACACACACGTATTCTATCATACCCCCCCCCCAAGTGTCCCCGTTTAAACCCAAGTTTTCTCCCGTCAACCCCAAATATCCAGAGTGAGGGTATTGTTTTTCCCACTCTGCAGCCCACCCCCTCCTCCTCCTATTGTCCCGCATACAGTCCCTGTATCTATATATATACATACATATTCACACACATGAGTATACATAATTATCTACACACACACATCCGTCACTGCCCAATAATTGTATGCACTCCTCCCTTCCGGCCAACGTGGGAGCAATTAGGGAAGGTGTCCGCCTCTACGAGCAGAAATACAGCTCCCTTCCAGAAATATCACTGGCGCTGGTCCACCTTACCTCCCGCCCTTGGCGGGACACGGAAATCCCTTTGTGCCCCTCGATTGCTTGACCTCCGTGACGTCATTGAGTAAGAGGCAGACTCACCTATACACCAAGTTCAAATTTTAATTGGTATTACTCTGAAATATCTCCGTTACCGGTCCACGTTAACTCCGGGTTAAAATACCTTACCCAAACAAGCCGGTTTGATCCTTCAGTTTTGCTCCCCCTCAAGCCACGAGGGATTTTGTCCACGTTACCATTGGCGCCCATGGGAGGTCTGGAACTCCTCTTGTCCCCCTTGATCCCGTCTGTCAAACTAGCCTTCATATGACCTTGGTTTGAAGGTTGTTGTGTGACTTTGTAAATTTTTACACATCATTTGATGGTTGAAATGATTTTCGACGCATCGCCTCGTGTATGAAACGTGATTTAAATTAAGAAAATTGTGTATATTTTTATTTAGAACTATTGCTAGTAAATATCAATTAAATTATAGTGTCATTGTTTTTATAATAACCAACAAAAACGAAGAGAGCAAAGGAGCACTGCTGGTAAGAGAATCCAAAGTAAAAATCCTATAGGAAAAAATAAAGGACACAACTCCAGACTAAAACTGAGGGTAATTTATTCCATAAGTACACAGGGACAGAAACACAGCCCACGCACCAACGCGTTTTGTCCCGTGGGACTTTATCAAGGACACCTTTATTGGAGTTGTGCCCTTTATTTTTTTCCTATAGGATTTTTCCTTTGGATTCTCTTACCAGCAGTGCTCCTTTGCTCTCTTCGTTTTTGTTGGTTACCCTACCAGGATTGCACGCAGTGGAACTACCCTACAGATGATATCTGGACTTCAATGTACCCCCGTGGGCAGGTAATGGGCAAAAGCCCTTATATTCTTACCTTGGACCCTATATGGGGAAGTGTGTTTATTAAGTGGGGTGTGCCGTGGGACCACATCTGCGGCAGTCTGGCTGACTGACCGCTAGGTCCTTTATTTTTGCCCCACCCTTAATTCCTTATTACATACATGATGATATGGATCTATGACAAGTTCCCATCTACCTTTATGTCTACAGTCTTTCTGTGAGTCTAACCACTTATATTGAGCGTCAGTCTCTACATTTTTATAATAACCATACTGGCAATATATATATTGGTTTTAAGTGACTGTCCCGGAAGGTTCTTAAAATGTCCCAGTTTTGCAGAGAAGAATAGGGCTATGTATTTTCTGGCCATTAGGTGGCGCTATGCAGCTGCGAGAGAGAGAGAGAGAGAGAGCGAGAGAGAGATACCATGGGGAGAGAAAGAGAGACCCTGGGAGGAGGTGGAGAGAGAAAGAGAGAGACTGGGAGATAGGGAAGGGGGAGAGACTGGGGGAAGGGAGGGAGAAAGACAGTAGAAAGGGGGGAGAGAAAGGTTGGGGGTTGGGGAGAGAGACTGGGGCAGGGGGTGAGAAAAGAGACTGGGGGAGGGGGGAGAGAAAGAGACTGGGGAATGGGGGAGAGAAAGAGACTGGGGGAGGGGGAGAGAGACTGGGGAAGGGGGGGAGAGAAAGAGGCTGGGGGAGGGGGGGAGAGAAAGAGGCTGGGGCAGGAGGAGAGAAAGAGACGGGAGGAAGAAAGAGATTGGGGAGGGAGAGAGAAAAGGAGACTGGGGGGGGGAGAACGACTGGAGGAGGGGCATAGAAGGAACCTGGGGGAGAGAAAGAGACAGGGAGATTGGGAGAAAGAAAGAGACTCGTGGAAGGGGTGAGAAAAAGACTGGAGGAGGGGGTGATATACTGCAGGGAGGGAAGAGCAGGCGGGGGAGAAAAAGATAGAGACTGGGGGGAGGTGGAGGGAAAAAGAGAGAGAGAGAGAGACTGGGGGAGGGGAAGGAAGAGAGAATGGGTGGAGGGGGGGAGAGAAAGAGACAGGTGTGATGGGGTAGAGAAAGACTGGGGGAGGGGAGAGAGAGAGACTAGAGGAGGGGGTGAGAGAGACTGATGGAGGGAAAGAGAGAGACTGGGGGAGTGAGAGAGATGGGGGAGGGAGAGAGAGGGAGACTGGAAAAGGTAGAAAGAAAAAGACTGGGGGGGAGAGAAAGAGACTGGAGGAGGGGGAGAGAAAGAGACTGGAGGAGGGGGAGAGAAAGAGACTGGGGGAGGGGGAGAGAAAGAGACAGGGGGTGGGTGAGAGAAAGAGACTGGGGGTGGAGGAAGAAAGAGACTGGGGGGGAAGAAAGAGAAAGATGGGAGGGGGGAGATAAAGAGACTGTGGGATGTTGGGAGAGAAAGAGATTGTGGGAGGTGGAAGAGAAATAGATTGAGGGAGGGGGGGAAAGAGACTGGGGGGAGGATGGAATGGGGAGAGAGACTGGGGGGAGGATGGAATGGGGAGAGAGAAGGGGTCTGGGGGAGGTGGAGAGAAAAAGAGATTGGGGAGGGGGTGTGACGGTGAGGGGGTAACCAGGCTCAATAATAAAGGTTAAGCCCACTTGGTTACCCCTGATCTGTGTGTAAGTTCCTAGTGTGTCAGCTCTTGGGGCCAAACTGTCGGATATGCATCACTTAGACTGTGTATAAATTATGCACCAATACAGTATTTTTGTGTTTTTGCCTTTCCAGGAGTGCTGGCCAAGGGAGCTTGCTAGGCTGTGAGTTTTAGGTGGGAAGGGGGGGGGGGGGTTGTGGAGAAACGTCTTGTCAGATTGTGGCTACGAAGTGGGGTTCCCGAGTTACGGGATACCCCAAAGATGTACCCTGGAATCAGGTAAGATTTTCGGGCACATTGAAGCACAGTGCTCCGGGCAAAATTCTACCCTGGAAACGTTCTTGCGACTCACCGTCAGGGTTCCCTGCTTCAGCACAAACAGGAAAGGTAAAAAAAAAAGGCATTGGGGATCAAGGTATCCCCAGAACAGTCCCGGCCAAGTTCATGCCCAAGTCACCTTGAATCTGGTATAGGGGTTCAGGGGGTGCTCCAGCTATGTCATAAAGCTGCAAGGTTTTTATTGTGTGAATAAAGTGTTAAAGTCAGGGTTCTGCAGTGTGCCAGGGATAAGGCTGGTAAGAGTAGGGAACCTATATTCTTATTCTATCCCTGACACCAGACCAGAAGACTTAGACCCGCTAAAACACAAAGACACAGAAGCAACGTGTATTTTATTAAAGGTTTTATTTTATAAATGTATATGCTGGTACCAATTGTTCTGGATCCAGGGTCATGTCTAGGGTATGAATAAACCCAGCTAGCTTCAACTCAGCCCTCTTTCCAAAGCACAACAAGTCCTGTATATTTTCTTCACTTTATTTAGGAAAGCAGCAATAAAAACAGGCACTTGTGGATAAGATGTTTGTGTTGGAAAGGTGTATCTCTGTGGATGCTTTCTAGTTAAGGGCAGGTGAAAAGAATTGGCCATGCCATAGGGGTGTAACATAAATGTACTCACTCTGCCAATGTCAGGAAGTAAAGACAGTGGGTACTGCTTGTGACACAGGGATAGGGGTCAGGCCATACTAACTGTCAGCAGGGACAGGGGGGGTATGGGAAAGCCCATTAACTTGGAGGACTGGAGATGTTGCCAGGGCAACCAGGGGTGTGACAGACTGAAAGGAAAAAAGGCAACATAATGTATCCATTCCATCTGCACTGGGAGTGAAACTGCAAGGAAAGTAACATCCTAGTACAGCTAGCAGGGGGAACTGCGAAGGAAAGGGGGGGGGGGGGGAGAGAAGGCAGCAATTGGTATTTCTGTTCCATGACACCAATGTATATGTGACTGTGGGATTTCCAAGTCCATGGTTCCGAGGGACCAGGTGGCTACCAAGCTGGGCGCCACTGAGTCTGCTCGGGACCCGGAGTTGAAAGCCTCAGGGATGCCAAGGTGTTAGAACAGGAGGAGTACTGTAGTTATCTCTGAGTTCCCCGGTCCTGGTCTAACACAGGGCTATCTGGCCACCATATGCCCTGCCCTAGACTCAGCAGAGCCTGGACAGCGGGTGGGCTCGATATGCTAAGGGGCAGAGGTGCCAGGTTGGCGCATGCCCCTTAGCAGAATCTAAATCGGTACCCACCCGGCTTCAGAATACCTGGCAGGAGAGAGACACGTCTGAACTATGATTAAACCATTACCCTGCCAAAGAGAGACAGCATAACTATGATTAACCCCTTTCCTGCCAGGGACACGGCAGAACTATGATTAATCCCTTCCCTGCCAGAGACATGACAGCCAAGCAATGATTAACCCCTTCACTGCCAGAGGGGATGCAGCGCTGCGATTAACCCCTTCCCTGCCAGAAGGAATGCAGCACTGTGATTAACCCCTTCCCAGCCAGAGAGAATGCAGCGCCGTGATTAACCACTTCTGTGCCAGAAATTGGCAATTAGTATTAACCAGCAAGACAGCATAACTGTGATTAACCCCTTCTAAGCCAGAGAGAGCGACTGCAGAAGAATGATTAACCTAATCCCTGCCAGGGAGAAACTGCGAGCTACAAATAACCTCTTACTTGCCAGAGAGAGAGAGAGTGACTAGAATAAAACAACTAGAATTAACCCCTCACCTGCCACATAGAGGCAGAACCAAGATTAATCTGTTCCCTGCCAGAGAGACAACAGAGCAATTATTAACTCAATACCTGCCAGAGAGAAAGATGTCCTTAGTAATTCCTTCCCTCCCAGAGAGAAATGCCGTAATTACTGTGATTAATTCCTTCTCTGCCAGAGAGAGAGACATGGCAGGACTGGGATTAACCCCTGACATGCCGGAGAGGGCACTTGCCAAACAAATATTAACCCCTTCCCTGCCAGAGAGCATGCATGCAAAACTATGATCAACCCCTCACCCTGGCAGAGAGAGAGAGAGAGAACCTGCACAGGTAGGAGTAACCCCTTCCCTGCCAGAGAGCATGCATGCAAAACTATGATCAACCCCTCACCCTGGCAGAGAGAGAGAGAGAGAACCTGCACAGGTAGGAGTAACCCCTTCCCTGCCAGAGAGAGAGAGAGAACCTGCACAGGTAGGAGTAACCCCTTCCCTGCCAGAGAGAGAGAGAGAACCTGCACAGGTAGGAGTAACCCCTTCCCTGCCAGAGAGAGAGATAACCTGCACAGGTAGGAGTAACCCCTTCCCTGCCAGAGAGAGAGAGAACCTGCACAGGTAGGAGTAACCCCTTCCCTGCCAGAGAGAGAGAGAACCTGCACAGGTAGGAGTAACCCCTTCCCTGCCAGAGAGAGAACCTGCACAGGTAGGAGTAACCCCTTCCCTGCCAGAGAGAGAGAGAGAACCTGCACAGATAGGAGTAACCCCTTCCCTGCCAGAGAGAGAGAGAGAACCTGCACAGGTAGGAGTAACCCCTTCCCTGCCAGAGAGAGAGAGAACCTGCACAGATAGGAGTAACCCCTTCCCTGCCAGAGAGAGAGAGAGAACCTGCACAGGTAGGAGTAACCCCTTCCCTGCCAGAGAGAGAGAGAACCTGCACAGGTAGGAGTAACCCCTTCCCTGCCAGAGAGAGAGAGAGAACCTGCACAGATAGGAGTAACCCCTTCCCTGCCAGAGAGAGAGAGAGAACCTGCAAAGGTAGGAGTAACCCCTTCCCTGCCAGAGAGAGAGAGAGAACCTGCACAGGTAGGAGTAACCCGTTCGCTCCCAGACCCTCGTACGATTTAGTCAGCCCTTAGACAGATTTTTTTTCCCAG
>NC_134502.1:3129222-3139222 GCF_040206685.1 Ascaphus truei | reverse complement strand
AACACAACACTAATCCTAATATCTAACTGTTGAAAACTACTATTTATTTACGTGTACTTGTTTCAGCTCTTTGATTTGATTTTACCCATCTGTTTTTATCATCCTCATAGTCGTCATCTTCTGTTATTAAATTTTATAAAAATGTTTGTTTCTTTATACATACATATTTTTGTATCGTATTTCACCGTACTTTTGTACAAATACTAATGATACTAAATTACTAAATACTGATCACTGACCAATTTTCTTGTTTTGTTTGACACACTATTATATATATATATAAAGTTGAGATAATCTCTGGAGCTGTTCGGAGACAAGCTGGAGCATACACAAGCACTGATCTCGGTGGAGAAGCGCCGGAGATGCCCGGCCAGAGGAGCAAGTTGGAGTTTGGCAGAGACACAGTCGAGCGTGAGATTCACCAGTGCTTGGTGCTGGACAGCCCCGAGAGAAGCACTGCGAATAACGGGACAAGGAGCGGACGGGATAAGTCTTCCTGAAACAGGCTCCTGCACCTAGGTGAGGCTAGAGAACACCCCACCCCAAACCCTCTGTTGTTGAGTGTTTCACTGTGATATTGTTTTTTGTGTGTTTGCTGGCTGGCCATAATTATTGTGTCCTGGCTGGTAACAGTGATCTCTGGTGGTTTAGGTGTCAAGAAAGTACCGGTTTCCCGTGACAGGCTTTTTCTTATATATCTACTGTATTTATATTTTCTTTGCCCTTCCCTCCTATATCCCCTCCCTTATCTCTCCCCCTTAGACACATGCTGTATACTCCCTTATATCTGTCCATACCCGCTCTCTCTTCCCCACGAATATTTACACTTCAAATGTTGGTGAATAATTAATCCATTTATACTCTTACCATCTTCTCTCTGTCTCTCCCATCCCCCCTCCTCCCTGTCCCCACTTTCCCTCCCCTCCTTCTTCCCCCTCCTCTTCCCCTCCCTGTCCTCCTTCCTCTCACTCGCCTCCCATCACCCTCCATTTCCCAACCCCTCCCTTGCACGTTCTCTTCTCTCCATCCCTATTTATCTACTCTCTATTTCTCACCACTTTCCCTCCTCTCTCTCCCTCTTTTTCTCTCTATCCTTCCTCCTCTCACTCTCAAGGCTGTTGCGGAATTTTTGGCAGATCTGACTTCCCTGACGGAGCGAACAGTGCAGCTGGAAGATAAACTCGAAGAATCCCTGCAGTCAGGGTTCAATGGAAGACGAGCTATTCAGACTTAACGACGAAATCAGGAACCTGAATGACACCGTCGATGACTTGGAAAATCGGGAAAGGAGGCAAAACCTTAGAGTAAGAAATATCCCGGAAGCAATTGATTCGGGTGAGTTGCAACCCCCATGTAACAAAACTATTTACCCAAATAGTTCCGTCTCTTCTAACAGTGACCTGCATATGGACAGAGCACACCGAGCCTTAGGTCCAAGATTTGCGGACCCTCGGAAATGCAGGGACATGATAGCTAAACTAGACTATTACACCACTAAGGAGAAAATAATGAGAGGTTGCAGGAATCAAGAATATGGGGACTTTGAAGAGTCTAGGATTGATATTTTCCAAGATCTTTTGAGAACTATAATCTCAAGAAGAAGAAGCCTCCGTCCAGTCACAGCGGTCCTCAGAGATAACGAGATCCGCTATAGATGGACTTTCCCATTCCGACTAGTCGTAAACAAAGACAGGAGGCAATTTTTGTTAAGATTTCCGGAAGAGGCGGAGAAATTCCTAGGAGCTCTTAGTGTACACGGCCAGCTGTCCCCAAAACCGCAGCATTCCCAGAGGCCCGAGAGACCACCGGAAGCCTCTCAACAGAGTGAAAAATGGGACCATCCTGAAGCTTCTGATATCGCCCATCCGACCTGACGGAGATAAGGGTCCTGCCTCCACGGTCAAAGTCTGATCAGCTGGTGGCAGAGGTTGGCGGCTCAGAGTTTATGATTCGCAGTGAACATTTTCGCCAGTGATTTTTTGATACCTTTAACTTTCCAATAGACTCAAAGCTATTTTTGTTAAATTTCGGTGGATAATTTGAACCTACTAATTTTACTATTTTTTTTAAGGTCTTAAACAATATTCCCATTTATTATAGTTCAAAGCTGTGAACTCTATAGCAAGAGCAAAAATATTTAATGTAAGTGGTTTAGGCTGTTAACCTGAACCGAAGGCAATGACTTGCTTCCCAAATTCTGTTTATAAAATGGGTAGGATTTTGGAGGTTAGGAGGAATCAGTATGAAGGAGTCCCTCAATTAGTTTGGGGTGCCCCAAAATCCTTGTGGCTTGTGCCCCCCCTTTCCCCTATTTGGGTTTCTTTTAGCCCTTTATTTTGGTCCAGAGAAGGACCAATAGTTTAAAGGTTTTAGGATGGATAGTAGATCAATTCCCCCCCATATACTCTTTGTTGTTGTTGTGTTGTTTTCTGTTTTCCTTACTTTTCTCCCCCCTCCAGGTGTCCCCCCGCCCATTACCATCACAGTCCAACAGAGAGGATTCGCCTCCCGTCCCCTAAAGAGAATCATAGTAAGTCATCAAAATCAGGATCATGTAACGACACCGACACACACACAATATTCAATATATATTAGCATAAACAGAGAGCTATATGGAAAATAGCTGAAGCGCTCAAATGCAGGTATATCTCAAAATGATAATAAGCCAGACCACTGTACCAGGGTACTAACAATTGATATAGTACCTATTGTGTCATATAATGGGTACTATCCTCCTGAAGACAGGTGGTGTGTGGTGCAACCCACTCACCATCAGTCTCATTGGCAGGTTCCCCTGAAAAATATACAAGTACTCACATCCTGGTAGGGCAGGCAGGCAGGCTGTGCAGCTACTCAATGCAATACAGGGAAAAGGGAGACCAAAAAGCGCACCAGCACAAACGGAGCAGGAAGAACCCAGGACAAAAAAATAATTAAAAGGGCACTTTAATGTGACAAAAACTTAAATAATAATAAAAACAATAATAATGTGACAAAAATAAACAGAGAGCTTGCCTTAACATGTATCCCATGACTAATCAATTATCTATAAAAGTAGTTTCTCTAAATGTAAAGGGACTAATCTCGAATATCAAAAGGAATTTAGCCCTGAGAGAATTTAAGAAAATGCAGATGGATATTTTGTTTCTCCAGGAAACTTGTTTTAATACCCGAGACCCACCCAACACTTTTCGGGGGACCTACCCGTTAGCATATTATTCTTCTTTTACCAAGAAAAAAAAGAGGAGTAGCTATTCTGATAAAACAAGATGTCCCATTCCAATTGGAAGAAATAAAAAGAGATAAGGAGGGTAGATTTATAATGCTGAAGGGTCTTTTGTCTGGGATTAAGGTAACCTAGTGAATATATATGCCCTGAATGATCAACAAATACATTTTTTTCAATTAATTCTTGAAGAAATTGGGGATTCCCCCTCATGGGGATATAATACTAAACGGAGATTTTAATACGACCCTGATTTCCAATCTGGACAAGTCCTCATCACCAAATCCAAAATTAGCGATCGATGTATTTAACAAATCAAGACGTTTTCAGAAACTCACAAAATAATTTATGCTAGAAGATGCTTGGCGCACTAAAAATAAAAATCCAAAGAGACTATACATTTTATTCTCCCCCTGGTGAGTGAGTTAAATCAAATTAAAATTAGGAATGGTACTAGGCAGGGCGGACATTTATCTCCTTTACTTTTTGCGTTAACGATTGAGCCTCTTGCAAATAGAATTAGGAAAACCCCCGATATACAGGGCATTAGAATCGGATCGGAAAATGTCAAATTATCTTTGTTTGCGGATGATATTATTTTGACAGTTTCCAAACCCCTAACTTCCCTTCCCAATCTACAAGAAGCGCTCCCGGAGTTTGGCTCTCTTTCAGGTTACAAAATTAATTCCTCTAAGTCAGAGGCACTACATTTTTCTCTATCAGATACTGAAGTAAAATGAATTCAACTTAATTTCATTTTTCATTGGAATAAAGCAAGACTGAAATATCTGGGGGCGTTTCCAGATAGCTCTGTATTTGTGGAGCTATGTGGAAATGGAAATTATCAAAAAGGACTCATCTCATCTCAACTTTATATCAAGACCTTATTTCTCGGGAAATTAACGCCTCCTACGCCCGCCGTTATATGGAATAATGGGCTCAGGATTTTCAGATAGAGATCTCCCCACTGTCCAAGTAAGCAGGTTTCTTTTCATGCAGCTGGTTGCGACAGGTTCAATGCCGGGACCATCCTTCCCCTAACTATAGAGGTAAATAAGGATTTTAATTAGTTAGTGCTAGGACCTGCGATATTATGGTCATGCCTTGAAAGTGGCTCGCAGGCTTATACGCTTTGGCCAAAGTGTTAACTAAATGACCCCTTTTTCGAGGAGATATATAGGTATTTCACTGTGTATTTTTGTCACATTGGATGTTGCTCTGGACTTCTTTGTTTCTTGTTTTAGATCTCCTGTGAAGATATATGGGTCAATGCAACGAATACGTCTATTTGCACAATTTCAAAAGAGAATAGTTATAAAATGATGTTTAGATGGCACCTGCCACCCCAACATTTGAGTCAGATTTATCCAGGGGCTACGAACCTTTGTTGGAGAGGCTGTGGTGGTATAGGGGATATGGCCCATAGCTGGTGGTTCTGTCCAAAGATAAAGAGATGTTGGGTAATAGTGCAGAATTTGATTCGGGAGACTATTGAAATGAGGATACCTCTAGACTCACTTACAATGGTCCTGGGTATTCATTGGGGAATCTGTACAAAATTAGAACTGATGTGGGTAAAGAGATATATATCCTCTTACAGACAACTGATGTGTTGTGGGTGTTGTTGCTCTTCCTTCCATTGAAAAAATATATGCACACACAGTCATCCTACAAGTGTGTGGGAATTTTATTGAGGTATTTGTAATAGGAGGAAAATTAGGGTTTGTCATTTAGTTGAGGCACGCGTGTCCCAAATGTTTAAAATTGGAGTGTAATGTCTTGTAGGATGTTATAGATGAGTGGTGTAATTAATTACGCACCTTTAATAAATACCATTTATACAACGTACTTCTTAGCTCCTCAGTTTAAAATGTATATTATTTCAGTGAAATATTGTTAATATTTTAACAAAGATGAAATAAAATAAATGTAGGTGTGTCAATGGGAAATTAGGAATGATGAGGGAGGGAGGGAAGGAGAGAGATAAAGAAGGGGAGAGAGAGAAGGGCAGAGAGAGAGACGGATGAGAGATGGGGAGAAAGAGAGGGGAGAAGGGAGAGAGAGGGGTAAGAGAGAGAGTGGTAAGAGAGAGAGGGGAAGAGAGTGAGGGTAAGAGAGAGAGGGGGAAGAGGGCGAGGGGAAGAGAGAGGGGGGAAGAGGGTGAGGGGAAGAGAGAGATTGGGAAGGGGGGAAGAGGAAGAGAGAGAGGGGGTAGAGGGTGAGGGGGAAGAAAGAGAGGGAAAGAAAGAGAGGGGGGACTAGAGTGAGAGGGGGGTGAGATAGAGAGGGGAAAGAGAGAGCGAGAGAGAGAATAGAGAGGGGGAAGAGAGAGTGGGAGAGAGGGGGGGATAGAGAGAAAAATAGAGAGAAATAAATAAATTAAGACATTATTATTATGAAATATATATATATATATATATATATATATATACACACACACATACATGTTATGTATCACGTATCAAAATATCACATTAGAGGCAGTTGAGTTCTTGGTAAATTTTTCAATAATAATAATCATTGCCACAAAAAAAAATATTTGTAAAAAAAACACATTGATAAAAACAGAATCATTTTTAACATATTGTAATAGTCAGTACTTTCAAGGTGACACGTTGATGAGTCTGTCTGATTCATTATTTATATTCTTGTTTTAGAAGGTCTGTAAAAAAACAAACAAACAATTACCAGTCCTCACATCATATATTATTACCTCATGTCAGGCATCTAAATAAAAAGCATTTAAATGGTCATTCTTGACGCTGTTTGTTCAATGTGTTTATTACGGGCGCGGTAATGTGCCTTAAATTCTTCAATATCTGTCATCCTTTTGAATGTTTATACCCACTATAAAATCTACTAATATATATATATATATTATCTATATCTATCTATATCTATCTATATCTATCTATATCTATCTATATATAGATATAGATATAGATGTGTATATATCTATCTATATATATATATATATACAGGGTCATATTTGGGACATATTTTTATTATGAGGAAGGCGTGGTTTTAAGTGCCAATCATGTTACTATTATTTGTTGCCAATATCATGGAGTAATCTACACAGGATTTGACTTCTTCCTGAATTTCTTATGGACTTAATGATATTACTTATTTGTTGTGACTTGTTTCCGTTACGTCTCATTTCGTCTGATCGTCCATTTTTTATTATTATGAATGATTGTGTTTTCCTACTTGTTGCATGCTACAGTAGTAGTAGACGGGGTCGGATAAAGGCACGCCCATGGAGTTCTATCTCCAGTACTACAGTATATTACATTTACACTATGGATACTTTTCCTATATTTGGATTTACAGTACAGTATATTGAACAGAAAACAAGGGGAGAAGGAGTGGCTCAGTGAGTAAAGACACTGACTGGCACTGAGTGTGAAGCAGGGGAAACTGGGAGAAGGAGCGGCTCAGTGAGTAAAGACACTGACTGGCACTGAGTGTGAAGCAGGGGAGCCTGTGAGAAGGAGCGGCTCAGTGAGTAAAGACACTGACTGGCACTGAGTGTGAAGCAGGGGAGCCTGGGAGAAGGAGCGGCTCAGTGAGTACAGACACTGACTGGCACTGAGTGTGAAGCAGGGGAGCCTGGGAGAAGGAGCGGCTCAGTGAGTACAGACACTGACTGGCACTGAGCGTGAAGCAGGGGAGCCTGGGAGAAGGAGCGGCTCAGTGAGTACAGACACTGACTGGCACTGAGCGTGAAGCAGGGGAACCTGGGAGAAGGAGTGGCTCAGTGAGTACAGACACTGACTGGCACTGAGTGTGAAGCAGGGGAGCCTCGGAGAAGGAGCGGCTCAGTGAGTAAAGACACTGACTGGCACTGAGTGTGAAGCAGGGGAACCTGGGAGAAGGAGCGGCTCAGTGAGTAAAGACACTGACTGGCACTGAGTGTGAAGCAGGGGAGCCTCGGAGAAGGAGCGGCTCAGTGAGTACAGACACTGACTGGCACTGAGTGTGAAGCAGGGGAGCCTCGGAGAAGGAGCGGCTCAGTGAGTAAAGACACTGACTGGCACTGAGTTTGGAGCAGGCGAACCTGGTTCAATTCCTGGTGTCGGCTCCTTGTGACCTTGGGCAAGTCACTTTATCTCCCTGTGCCTCAGGCACCAAAAACACAGATTACAAGCTCCACAGGGCAGGGACTTGTGCCTGCAAAATGTCTCTGTAAAGCGCTACGTAAAACTAGCAGCGCTATACAAGAACATGTTATTATTATTATTATTATTATTATTATTATTATTAAGACAAAAAGGCCCAGTGCTACAGTACAGCCCACTTGATACATTGTATAGCTAAATATTTATCTGTATATTTGACTCCAATATTGGCAATCAGATTACTCCCTTGATCAACATCCTAACAATATTTCCTTACTTGATATATCCCTGTATACCTTTCCATCGAAGCAGGACTGTTAACATACAGTATACTAGTTCTGCCTCTGTATTTACCTTCGCACGTTATACAGGTGCACTGCAGCTGACCTGTTGGCATTTCCGCGGTCACACGACCTCAGAGGTTTTCAGCACCGGAGAATTAACACTGCTGGTGGTCCAATTCTGAAGCACGGACCCCCTTCCGCAGCCCAAACGCGGCAGACACGGTCTTCGGCGTTGCAGAATTTCAATTTTGAGACCGGGGCACCAGAGACGAAAAGTCTAGCTACACCTGTACACCTCCCGTGGGTTGGGTACTAGACAGACTTTAGTGCCTGACCATGTATATACCAGAGTGGTGGGCCAGTACAGCTATATGTTATGCTTTCTTTTGCTTGTTTATCCTGCAGTGTTGTTACCTTGGAGGATACAGTAGCACCCCGTACATTTGATCTGCCATCTTTATGTGGCGTACACATTGCCGATCTGTTTATCTAATATCTGATGGTGCTACCAGTTTTTGGCAATTGCACAACGGTTGAAACTTTTACCCTGCTAACCAGCAGCTGGCGCCACTATGATCCACCCTTCCAACTACTACCGGTGTACGCATTGCCGCATCAATGGGCACAGATGGGTTGACACTGTTATTTAATACTTTATATATTGGTACAGACCTTCCAGGGTGGCTTACCGGATGGCTAGCACCGTTCTCCGCATGCGTGTTCGGTGCTATTAGCGGTGTGTACATGGCCGCGTTACCCTACGGAAGACTGATAACTCTACAGCTTTGAGTGGATACTATATATCGATGTAGCAGGTGTTACTCTGCTCATCATCATGGGACGTAATAACTCCCTCTTTTTTGCACGCGGCTAATGCGGACACAATGTCTGCTCCTGTTGGCGGCATTGTGTGTCTCACTACAACGCGCCAGAGGGATCAATAATGCCTGCTACACAGGGCCGGTGCTACCATATTTTGGGGGGGGGGCGGGGTGTTGGAGGCAGCTAAACTCAAGGCGGGCTAGGAGAAGAGCCGGCTGCTTATCCCTGCCACGCTCGAGCCTCCACTGCAGCAGGAAACAGGAGTGGACACTGCTACTCAGGTGGAGGGGACATGTAAAAATGGAGGGGGGGGGGTGTAAAAACAGTGGTGGCTGGGAGAAAAACCAGAGGGTGTTATAAAAATGGGGGGAGGGTTGGGTGTAAAAACATAGGGGTGTAAAAATGAAGGGCTAGCATGTGATGGAGAGGTGGGGGAGAGGTGGGGGAGAAGAGGGGTGGGGGATAGAGAGAAAGATGTGGGGTGTGGATAGAGACAGGGGCTGGCCCCCACTGGGAGAGACAGCCTTCCTTTCTGGCGCCTGTTGCCGAGGCTCCTCTAAGAGAGTCACAGCACTGCTTTTTGTTGACCCTGACCAGAGTTACCCGTCTCGGATCTGAGATAACTGGCTGCCTTTTTTTACTAGCTCCTGAGACAGCATGCTTGCTTTTCTGCCCCTGGCTCTTGATAGACAACCTGCCTGATCCCTAAAATACAACTCGTTTGACTCCTGGCTCCTGAAATCCAACCTGTCTGGCTCCTGGTTCCTAAAATACAACCCATCTGGCCCCTGGCTCCTGAAATACATCCCGTCTGGCCCCTGGCTCTTGAAATACATCCCATCTGGTTTCTGAAATACAACCCGTCTGGCCCCTAGTTTCTAAGTGACAGACTTGAGATCTTCCAAAAGGTAGGTCATCAGCATTTATATGGATGGCCTTGTCTGCTATGCTATCATGTTTAATTGTGCTTCATGCATCATTATTTATTTTATTGAAAATGTTTTTGACCTGAACATCTCAACACATTTGGTAATTTCTTAGTTTATTTATTTTTCCATATGCGCGACACAGAGGTTTAAATGTAATGCTAAATCCTTCCTGCGTCGCTAAGTCTGTCCTATGGTATGCCATGTGCAGAGAAGTGCTAAGACCTTCTTGCCCCCACAGACAGTTTGAAATGCCACTCAAACCGCCAACCCAAGTCAGATATCCCATGGGTGGACGTGACCTCCAGAACTTGACATATTACTGTAAATTAGATCTTTACAGTCATCTCTCCAGTTATAGCACCACCTACCTACATCATTCTGGTCATGTGATCTCCAGAACTGCATGGAGTACTCTAGATGAGGTCTTTCAAGCAATCTGTCCAGTTAGAGCCTCACCTTTCAACATCCTTCTGAGGATGTGATCTCCAGAACTCGACACATTACTCTAGATAAACTGGGTCAAACCATCTATAAAATAATATTACCAATTGTCCTACGTTCTTCTGAAGATATGCCCTCCTTTTGTGGACACAGTATTCTAGATAAGGTCTAACCAAT
>NC_134502.1:3056011-3124022 GCF_040206685.1 Ascaphus truei | reverse complement strand
TGTGTGTGTGTGTGTGTGTGTGTGTGTGTGTGTGTGTGTCACTGTGTGTGTGTGTGTATGTCTGTCTGTCACTGTGTGTGTGTCTGTCACTGCGTGTGTGTGTTTGTCACTGTGTGTGTGTGTCTGTCACTGTGTGTGTGTCACTGTGTGTGTATGTGTCTGTCTGTCACTGTGTGTGTGTATGTCTGTCACTGTGTGTGTGTGTCACTGTGTGTGTGTGTCTGCCACTGTGTGTGTGTGTCTGTCACTGTGTGTGTCTGTAACTGTGTGTTGGGGGGGTCAAAAACGGCGCTGGGGGGGGTCAAAAACGGAGCTGGGGGGGTCAAAAACGGAGCTGGGGTGGGGTCAAAAACGGAGCTGGGGGGGTCAAAAACGGAGCTGGGGGGAGCAAAAACAGAGCTGGGGGGCAAAAACGGAGCTGGGGGGGCAAAAACGGAGCTGGGGGGGGAAACGGAGCTGGGGGGGTCAAAAACGGAGCTGGGGGGGGGTCAAAAACAGAGCTGGGGGGATCAAAAACGGAGCTCGGGGGAGCAAAAACAGAGCTGGGGGGATCAAAAACGGAGCTGGGAGGGGTCAAAAACGGAGCTTGGGGGGGAGGCAAAAACTCACAGTCTCAGTTAAGCCTCCCCACAGTAGCAAACAGCCGGACACCACCAGGGAGCATTTCCTCATCTGAGGCAGCAGCAATTTGCCTTGGGGTTGGGAGCCCTGGGTTAGAGCGCACCGGTCAATGAGAGCCGTGGGGGGGCGGGACACACGGGGGCGGGGGGGGGGGGGTGGGACAGACTGGGGGCGGGGGGGGGGCGAGACACACTGGCCAATGAGAGCCGTGGGAGGGTGGGCAGACCGACGGACGGACCAATCAAATGGTCTACAGAGACTCACAATTGAATGTGTATTTTTGTATAAACAAATTTCCAAAAAATCATAAATGTGTACACTAAAGATTTTAAATAAAAAATATAAAATATATAACATATATTATGTGCTCCTATTTAGCGAAATACAATTTAGGACAACACTTCAAAAAAAAAAATACAAGCAGAAAGAGAAAATGATATAAAAACCAGTCCTTGAATGAAGTCCTTAAATTGGAAGATAGTACTGGTATGAGGGGATCACCGGCAGCTCTCAAATAGGATGAACCACATCCAGATGATACCTATTAGAAAAGAAAAAGAAGAGAGAGCACACGCCCCATAGCGTAATACAGTACATTTATATGGGAAAGGGGGAAGGGGAGGTGGGGGGGGGGGTAGAGTCCCAAGTGGTATACTGTGTATATAGTTCTCTCCTTTAAACAACATGTGGAGAGGACACCTGTGGACAAAATGGAGCGTACCTGAGATACCTGGGATATATTCTAATTGGATAGGCAAAATATATATTAAAATAACTTCTATTAGCATATCTTCCTGGTATTTCAGGAGAGTCCCATCTCTACTAACCACTACAACGTAACATCCCTACAGCAATGGTTAACAGCTAAACCATGTGCCGAATCCTATTTCTACCTATAACATTGACCCAATACCTAAACCTTATCATATTACTGCCTTTTCCCTAGCATTAATCTCTTGTTAGAAGGGAATCTCAAACATTGGAAGGCAGTCTCAATCGTAGGAAGGCAGTCTCACTCACTGGAAGACAGTAATATTCACTGGACCGCAGTCTCACTCATTAGGAGGTACAGTAGTTGGAAACCATTCTTACTCGTTGGAAGGCAGCCTCACTCACTTTGTGTAGGTCTCTTCGTTAGAAGGCAGTTTCACTCATTGGAAATCAGCTCACACATTAAAAGGCAGAGTCACTCATTGGAAGACATACTCATTCATTGGAAGGCAGTCTTACTCATTGGAAGACATACTCATTCATTGGAAGATAGCCTCACTCATTGGAAAACACTAATTCATTGGAAGGCAGTCTCACTCTTTGGAAGATATACTCATTCATTGGAAGGCAGTCTCACTCATTGGAAGACATACTCATGCATTGGAAGATAGTCTCACTCATTGGAAGACATACTCATTCATTAGAAGACGGTCTCACTCATTGGAAGACATACTCATTCATTGGAAGGCAGTCTCACTCATTGGAAGACATACTCATTCATTGGAAGGCAGTCTCACTCATTGAAGACATACTCATTCATTGAAAGGCAGTAACACTCATTGGACGACATACTCATTCATTGAAAGGCAGTCTCACTCATTGGAAGACACTTAATTCATTGGAAGGCAGTCTCACTCATTGGAAGACATACTCATTCATTGGAAGGCAATCTCACTCATTGAAAGACATATTCATTGGAAGGCAGTCTCACTCATTGCAAGACATACTCATTCATTAAAAGACAGTCTCACTCATTGGAAGATATACTCATTCATTGGAAGATAGTCTCACTCATTGGAAGACATACTCATTAATTGGAAGATAGTCTCACTCATTGGAAGACACTAATTCATTGGAAGGCAGTCTCACTCATTGGAAGGCAGTCTCACTCATTGGAAGATATACTCATTCATTGGAAGGCAGTCTCACTCATTAGAGGACATCCCACTCATAAGAAGTCTATTTCACTCATTGAATGTAGTAGGTGTGTGGTGCTCCAATAGACAACCCATAGGTTCAAAATAAACTTGATTGTAGAATCCTGCACATGTATACTCCCCAGTGGTTGGACATGATTTAAATCTCAGGCATTTATAACACTCACAGCTCCAAGATAAACCGACTAGTGGCCCTGTACCCCATAATGTTGTTGTAACCCTTGTTGCAATCCATTAAATCATTTTTTTAATGGGCACACGCTCTTTGGATGTTCTTTTATTTATTTTTTTGTTCCTGCTTTGCTGGTGCCTGCTTTTTCCAATCTGTTTTCTATTTCACTCATTGGAAAGCAGTCTGGTTAATTGGAACAGTTGGACTCATTGGAAGGCAGTCTAACTCACTAGAAGGCAGTCTCACTCATTAGAAGTCAGTCTCACTCATTGGAAGGCAGTCTCACTCATTAAAAATCAGTCGAGTTTTGGAAAAAAAATCACACTTATTGGAAATCAATCTCCCTCATTAGAAGGGAGTCTCGCTCATTTCAAGACAGCCACAGTTATCGGAAGACAGTCTTACTTATGGAAAGCAGTGGGACGGGAGTGGGTTTTGCCCAGTTTCTCGGGCCCTATATATAGCAAAAAAAAGTTAGCTTGCTAGGAGATGCCCAATAATATAAGTGAATTCAATAAATTCAGTGTAGAGTGGTGTGCATGTGGAAATCCACATGCACACTCAGTAGTAACAGGCTCTCAAGGGACGGCAAGTCGGAGGGGATAACAGTACTGCTGCTTTCCTTCTTAATTTCTTTTAATACATGTAGGATTGAAGCAGGGGGTCTCCGGAGCAGAACCGCATTCATTTCAGCTCTGGGGACCTCTTGCTTCCTGAGTAACCAACAAACAAATTAATTATGAAAAAATATCGGCAACACAACCATTAAAAGCATTACCCAACACAAGACATCATTAATTAAAAACGAAAATCAATCGGCTCAAATTTTTTTTAAATAAGGCAGCAAAATTACAAACAATTACATCCACATAATAAACACACAGCAGAAATCACCATCAATACAAAGCAAGAAATTAAAAACAATTTATTGGCCTAATAATGTATTGATCTGTGCCCTAAAGTGGTACAGATTAATATATTATCAGTCAATCTGCACATAAAAAATTAAAAAAAAACACATTCAATGGAAAAACCTGTAAAAAAAATATATTTCCAAACATGCAACATATTACTTACAATTAGAAGCGGTGGCTCTCCGACTCCCGGGGAAACAGGAAGCTCACGTACCGCGAAGGCCTCCAACAGCATCCGATGCCATCCGCCATGAAGATCCAGGTCATGTACCCAAATCTTCTTTCTTTAATCAGCTTCTTCTATCTACATCTTTCACTATTTCTTGATCTTCTTTATCTTCTGTCTTCATCTGTCAATCCATAAAACCTCATGGTAGATCCCAACCGATGTTGTCTCGTCGTCTTCTTGGGCTCAAATGAGGCGTCACGGCCTTAAATATGGCTTGTGACGTCACATTTGGGCGGGAACTGGTTAAACAGTCATCTGATTGGCTATTTAAACCCTCTCCCACCTTAAACCTCTCACTCACTGCCCCACACCTCTAGAATATCCTTACATATGGAATGTCCAATATCCGACTGGCACCCTCTTTCTCCATTTTTAAGACCTACTTAAAAACCCACCTTTGAAACAAAGCATATGGTTGCTCCGTGGCTGATACTATACACTTCATACATCGACCTTGGCCCCTTGACTCAAGGTCACACACAGAGAAACATCTTGGTTAAAATCGATTTAAATCACATGGTGTTAACACGAGGGACTAGATTTCATCCCCTCTCCTTTATCAACTGTCCTGCCCTAGAGATGCCAGCCCCACCCCTTGAATTTGAAAAAGAAATAATAACTTCTGTGAGACTTTGGCCCCTTGGACTAACTCCACCTTCTCATAACTACTTATATATACAAATAATGTGTTTTTCCCTGTTGCATAGAAATTGTAAAGTTAAATGTAACTTAACGGATATTATTATTAGAAATGAAATATATATTGTTAATAGACTGTATAATTGGATGATATGAATGTACGATGTCCCATTGTGTTTGTCTACGTAACCCATCCTTATTTATTTAACATTGTTTCAGTAAAATGCCTTAAATATAAAGTATTTAAAAAAAATAACTGTTAACATCATTTAAGGCTTTATCTAGAAAGCAATAACATGTGTTGGGGTGGAGCTGGATGATTAGGGTCAAGATCATACAGTCCTGGGTTTAAAACTAATGTCGGGTGACCTCATGACTGTAGATTCTCAGGGACAGGATCATACAACCCTGGGTTTATATCTAATGTAGGGTGACCTCTTCTGGGGCCCATACTCTTTTCAGTCTTCATTAATGATCTACCCACAGCTTGTAAGGGAACTTCAATGTACATGTATGCGGATGACACAATCTTCTATGCACACAGCCTCCACCAGTCTAAGTTATTTCAAAACTAAAGCTGTCTCACATGTTAATTTGGTCTCTAACTGTTACACTCGCCCATAACATATACTATCTCTAACTGCATGCAATTTCTTTATATTTAATGTATAACCCTGTTCACTTAACGTAACTATGTATCTGTCATCATAACTCTGGGCCCAGGACATACTTAAACACGAGAGGTATCTCTCAATCTATTCATTTCTGGTAAAACATTTTACAAATAAAATAAATACAGTAACCAGTAATACTGGTGGCTGGGAATAATGTTTTATCTTTGATAGACATTTGAAAACTTGTCACAAAAGAAATTGGTGTGCTCTTGCCTCATGGAGAATTCCAAAGTTCTTCCCTCCCACAGACAGGTAACCTGAGGCTGTGTATTCTGTCTGGTGTTATACGGCCACACACCCTCATTTGCTGGAGAAATCTGCTTCTGTCAACACCTATAGTATGTGCCATGTGTATTTCTTGGTGGTTACACAGTAAAATAGATCTGATGTAAAACATCATCAAAGTACCTGTCACTGTATATTGCTTATTAGAAAAAGGCATCTGTTTATTAGCATTATGCACTAGTGGTGTTGATGTACTTCTTCTCTAGACTTGAAGTAGGATGAAATCTAATCAGAGAAGTATTTTTGCCTCTGATTTAGGGATACCTGGACTTGAAGGGACATATTTATTAAGTGGTGCAAAGCTAAAATACTCCTGTGCCAGAAGACATTTGATGGGTCATTCAAGTGAATGTGCCTTAAATGTGTCTTCTACCACGAGATGTCATATGGAATCACTCCGCTTAGTAACTATGGGCTGAAGTATACTGAGGATAGATCAAACTCGTTTAGACAAGCACTGGTCACTTTTTAAAAAAAACTTATATGGGTTTAAAAATAATAATAATAATAATAATAACAATAATAATCAGTTCTTTAGTATTAAATAATACTCTTTCTTTTTGTTTTTGTTTTTAATTATTATTATGCAACTCTTAATGCCATTTTAATGAGTTTTAAAGCATCCTTTGATTTCTATAGCAGGTTTTAACACCTCCTGTTCTGACAAGAAAATTGCTCGTTCAAGAGGTTTATTCGGGTTGTGGATCTCAGCCACGAGTGCGCACATGAATAGCACCAACACCGGTTGTTATGAGTAAATATCATTTATTGGGCACTTACTGTAGCTTCGAATATATTTTTGCATTCAATGGCTCTCAGGATACCCCTAATGATGTCATCAACAACCAGGGGACTCCCATCATCGGTTAAGATGAACTGCCTGGTCAACAGTATTTTTCTGTGAGCACATTTGCAATGTGTGCAGTCCTCGGTATACTCTCAGCTTTGCCATAGTTGAGAATCTGAATCTTACATGCCGGAAAAAACCTGATCACAGGGCATGCATCTAGGCATTAAGCCAACATCCCAGTTAGGGAGGCGAGGAGGGGAGGTCAGCTCAGCTCCCAGGGGAATCCCACACATCTATGGTGAGTCTTCATATAATAGAGGTAGAAAAACCCCACTCACCTAATAATTTCCCAATTGCAATTGAAATATGGTTATAATGTGAGGTGCATAAGAGGTAATAATTAATAGATACAAAGTTGATCCAAGGGGGATCTGAAGCACCTCCAATATTGCACTCAATACATGTATTAATAATAGTCAGGAACATAATCATCCTTCAGATACATTCTGATAAGCAATCATGGATGATTTTTCGGACTAGCAAAATTGTTAAAAACCTCAAAATAACAAAATTTGATTACATCCAAAGTTAAATATATATACACAAACAAATTAGGTATTTACATACTTTTACATATGTAAATACTGTACCTAATTTGTTTGTGTACAGGTGTGCCGACGAGTATTCTAACACGTGACTTAAACTTGCCTAGGAAAATCTGGGGCAATCAACAACAAGACCCAGGTACATGCTGGGTACATGCTGGGTAGATGCTGGGTACATGCTGGGTACATGATGCATACATTTCAGTGACATTTCTGCAGAGACTAATGGCCCATCGGATTAACACAGCAGAGGTCCCTGGCAATCCCATTCGGTTTGAATGGGACTGCCAGGGACCCCCGCTGTTAATCCGATGGGCCATTAGTCTGTCTGCAGAAATGTTGCAGCCTGTACCCAGCATGTACCCAGCATGTACCCAGCATGTACCTGGGTCTTGTTGGTTATTGCCCCAGATTGGTTTCAGAATACTCGTCGGCACTACAGTATAAATATTTAACTTTGGATGTAATAAAATTATGTTAGTTTGAGGTTTTTAACAATGTTGCTAGTCTGAAAAATCATTCATGATTGCTTATCAGAATTTATCTGAAGGATGATTATAGTCCTGACTATTATTAATTCATGTATTGAGTGCAATATTGGAGGGGCTTCAGATCCCCTTGGTCACACACTTGACCTAAAATGACTCTGTCACATGGTGTACAACAATCAAACAGGTTGGGGAATTAGTTCCCACGATCTGATTGGCTGAAATACCATGTGACGCCGGCTATCTTGGATTTAGTGACGTCATGTTAAAGGGAAATGAAGCACAGCCATTCTGATTGGCTGGCTTCATTCCTTTTAAATGACGTCATTAAAAAAAAGGCACATGGCTTAAATAGCCAATCAGATGGCTGGTGAACCAGTTCCCGCCCAAATGTGACATCACAAGCCATAGTTAAGGCTGTGACGCCTCATTTGAGCCCAAGAAGCCGACGAGACAACATCGTGTTGTGGATCTGCCATGGGGGTTTTGGATTGACAGATGAAGACAGAAGATATAGAAAATTAAGAAATAATTACTTAATGAAGAGAAAAGAAAGAAGATTTGGGTACCTGAGTCGGATCTTCATGGCGGATGGCATCGGATGCAGTTTCGGGCCTTCGCGGTAGGTGAGCTTCCTGTTACCCCGGGAGTCGGAGCGCCAGCGATTCTAATGGTAAGCAATATATTGCATGTTTGTAAATGTATTTTTTTTACAGGTAATTGTTTCATTGGAATAGCAATCAATTTGTATGGCCATTTCCTTCACTAGCTGCATGCTCTTTACATGGAGAAGCGCAGTGATTATATATGTTTTACATTAATTGTTTCATTGCACATTGACTGATAATGTATGACTCTGTACCACTTTAGGGTACAGATCAATATATTATTAGGTCAATACTTTTTTTTTAATTGATTGCTTTGTATTGCGTGTGATATTTTCAATGTGCGTTTATTATGTAGTGTAATTGTCATTTTGCTGCATTCATTTTAGTTTTGTTGGAGATTGATTTTCTTTTTTAATGAATGATGTCTTGTGTTGGGTAATGCTTTGAATGGTTGTGTTGCCGAGTTGTTTTATTAATTAATTGCTTTGTTGGTTAATGGTTGAATTAATTCCTTGTTGTGTTGGTTAGTGCTTGTATTAATTGCATTTGTTGGCTAGTGTTTTAATTTATTGAATTGGAGTGTTTAGGTGTTTTGGAATGTTTTATTATTGTGTCTTTTGTGCATTAATGTATTTTGCTTAGGTGCCCATTGAGTTCTATAGCAGCTTATCATGCCCATATTATTATGGGTTACTATGACACTCAATGGGTACAGAGTGGGTATAGTGTTCCGGGGTGGGTGGTTAGGCCTCCCGGGTGGGTAGCGGGGCAGGGTGGGTTAACCCCTTAATTACTATAGCTGTTATTAATTACTAAGGTGATTAAGTGGCTAGGGGACATTAGAATGTATTTTGCTGTGTATTCTTTCTGGCAACGGAGGACATGGACCTGCAGTAAGCTGACGAGGACACCCTTAACATTGCCAGGGGTAAGTAGTATGGTTTTAATTACTTTATTTATGCTTCAGGGCTAATGTTGTGATTAATAATGGGCAAATAATCTATCATCCATATCTGGATAATAGTTATTTTACCCATTATTGTACTGTATGTGTTTGGTGAGGGGGGGGGGTGAGGTGTATTGATTTAAATGTGGCCTATGTTTTATTTTTTAAATACAGGATTGGTACCTCAGGCCTGCGAGAACCCACGGGGACTACCTGAGGACCCTGGATGCCCACGGGTACCACCCGAGGACCCCCAGATACCCACGGGTGCCACCTGAGGACCCACAGGGGACACCTGCAGGGAAGAACCGGGGGGCCAAAACCTGTGGGGGCCCAGGGGACCTGCAGGGACCTGCAGAGGGCCCCCAGACACTCGTGGGGATGACCCGAGGACCCCCAGACATCCACAGGGACCACCCGTGGACCCCATTGGGGCCCTCAGGGACCCGTGGAGACCACCTGGAGGCCCACGGAGCCTAGTGGGGACAACCCGGAGGCCCCCAGACACCCGTGGGTACCCCCCGGGTGCACTGTGGGACCTGCAGACACCCGTCGGGACCACCAGGGACCCCCACCGGCCTGTGGTATTAATCCTGTGTGTAAAAATATAAATCATGGTTTTACAGTATGTGGGGGCATAGAGGGTGGGTTGTGTATTGGTTTTCATTAGATATTGTAAAGGTTTATTGGGGGCCTAAGAGGTGGGAAGAAGGGCTGTTGTGTGTGTGTATTTTTTTGTATTGTGAGTAGCAGGGGTGGGTGAAAGGGGTAATAGCCCGTAGGATGGGCGTTTAGGCCTTGCAGGTGCGTAGTGGGAGGGGTTAACCCCTTCATTACCGTAGCGAAATTAACCGCTAAGGTAATGAAGGGGTTAAGTCCACCCGCTACCCCCCGCAAGGCCTAAACACCCACTAAGGGCCAAATACTACCTTCACCCACCCCCACTACCCACAATAATCCTGGCATGGGTGGTTAATCCCTTCATTGCCGTAGCCGCTAAGGTAATAAGTTGCCTGTAAATGCATGTTTCATGCATCGGATTCATGCCGGTGGTCTCTGGTACTGGTATTAATGGGTATCAGCTCAGGAGACCCCCGGCATCAGTCCAAGGCAGGAAAAATGCATTTTATTTTCTAAGTGCTGCCTCGCCCGCTCATTTCCATCTTCTCCCCACCTTCTTGCCAACTTTTTGTGGAGCGACGATTGGGAGAGGAAATCGCAATTCTAAAGTAGCGATCAGCCGTGATAAGCTTATCGGGGGCTTATAGAATTGAGCGTGTTTGAAAAAACTAGCGATCAGTGCCGAAAAGTGGCTTATCGCCATGCCCATTTTTTTTTCCGGGGGGGGAAAAACGGCGATTTTTTGCTCTTATTGCCAGCTATATCGGAGCTTACTGAATCGCAGTAGGCATTTTTGGCAAGAAGCTGGCGATAAGTGGCTTATTGGCACTTATTGCATGAGGCCCTATGTGATATATTATTATGTCATGTGTATTACTGCTCTAAAGTGCTATGTACCTGGTTGGCACTGGATAAATAAAGATATATATACATACATACAAGTCTTGCACCATGTCAGAAACATTGGTAAAGTCGGTATACACCTGGGCTCTGGCAGTAATGAGTTCCAGACTTCTGAAGCTGCACACAAGACAGCCCGCCCAATGTAGGGTGCAGTACCCTTGGCACAGAAGGGCGGACCTCCTCCCCCCGTCCGAGGACCTGAGATCATAGCTAGTATCCCTCCGAGGAAACAAAAGAGACTGCAGATGGGCAGGCCTTTGGCCTTGCAGGGTTCTAAAAGCCATAACGGCCAACTTCAATTGAACCCGGAAGATCACTTGAAGCCAGTGCAGATCGCATAGGACGGGAGTGATATGCTCAAAGTGAATAACACGTCTCAGCATCCGAGCTACTGCGTTCTGCACAAACTGGAGCCTCCACATCCGGCACGCCGGTAGTTTTTCATATAAGGCATTCCCATAGTCCAACCGTGTAGATAGAAAGGCCAGTGACTCAAGGTTCATAGATGACAAGAGTGGATGCAAACTCTGAAGCAGCCTCAGATAGAAGGGCTCATATGTTGAGACTCTGGTCAAAGATGATGTTGAGGTTACAAACCTGGGAAAAAGGCAGTGGCTACATACCACTGATTAGGGGCAGCTCGCAAACTCCCTGTCCCATACACAGGTGTTTTTCCCAACCCATAATTATTCATTCCATCTTCTCAGGATTGAGCTTCAGCCAATATATCTCCATCCATGCCAACACCTCATGTAGACACGCCGTCAGTGTGGCAACAGCGGTCTCTGCCCTGGAAAGAAACTCAGATCTGGGTGTTGTCAGCATACTGGTGTCACTTCAGATCATGCTTACGGAATATCTCGCACAGCAGTCTTATACACACGTTGAACAGGAGCGGTGACAGAGCTGACCCTTGTTGAACCCCAAAGGGGACAGGCCCCGCCGGTTACACATGGGATCCCAAGTCAAAGACTGTTGTCAAAACAATCACAACTGCACTTAAAGCCCCACGAGAACACCTGCTCCACTACCAAAAGGAAATAACAATGACACACCTACCACTGGTGGTCACTTCCAACCCTGCTTGAGTGGGAATATGATCCAAGATATGCAATCCATGCAGACAGAGGATGACACATTAAAATAAATCTTCCCTAAACTTCTCATCCTTGCATTCAGGAAACCACCAAACCTCAGAAGAAGTTAGTCAACAGAAAACTTCATACCGAACTGAAGGACGCTGTTAATGGCATAAGACCACGCAACATCACACGCTACAAACTTTGCAAACATATATGCCAAGATCCCACAATCAGTCACAAACATAGAACAAGGATCATTCTGCTGCCCATCAAAGAATGTAGTATATATGATTCAATGCAGCAAATGTGACCATGGATGGTACACTGGTTAAAACAGCAAAGAACGACAAACCAACATTAACCTACACAGACACACAATAACACACCATGAAGAAGGAAGATACTGCATAGACACACAATAACACCCCATGAATAATGAAGAAACAGCACAGACACACTATAGCACACCTTAAAGAAGGAAGATATTGCACAGACACACAATAACACACCATGAAGAAGGGAGATACTGCACAGACACACAATAACACACCATGAAGAAGAGAGATATAGCATCCCAGTGTGACACCACTTCTCACACCCAGATCATCCCATAAAAGATTTAAACATCATAATCTTCAAATGAATGTTTAAAAGCATCAAGAACGGGAATCATTCAAACTCAAAATGATAATACTCTTTGGCACTAAAATGTGGATATGGGGTTTCTTACACACTGTCATAATTGTTAGTAATATTTCTCCCGACCTCTTTGTTAATTTCAGGCTGCATACTTTCATCACACTACTGATGGATGGTCCCACATGCTCTCCACATGTCTCTCTGTCCCTTTCATCCATTTATTGCCCTGTGCTTATTTATGCTCCCCTCTAGCACCCTGACTTCTCTACCTCACCTGCCTTAGATTGTTATTTTGTTTTTTGTTTTTACGTCAAGGTTCTGGAATCTCCGTAAATCTGTATTGCTCGTCCTGAGGAAGAGAGGAGAACTCTCGAAAGCTTGTCTTATAATAACAATTGTTAGTCCAAATAAAAAAGGTATCACCTAATGCTGAAGTACTCTTTTACTCTGCACAAATGTCAGCTTAATACGTTCAAACTCATTAAAATAGGAATAATTACATAGTTACATAGTAGAGGAGGTTGAAAAACGACGTGTCCATCAAGTTCAACCCATGCTAGATTTAGACGACAGATACTTTATCCCATATCCGTACTTACAGTATATTGATCTAGAGGAAGGCAAACACAAAACCCCAGTGACACATCATCCAATGATATCTCATAAGCGGAAAAATAAATTCCTTCCTGACTCCAAGAATTGGCAATCGGATTACTCCCTGGATCAACATCCTTCCCATGTTTACTTATTTGGTACTGTATATCTCTGTATACCATTCCGTTCTAAAAGATGTCCAACCGTTTTTTTTAACATATCTATTGTATCTGCCATCACAGTCTCCATGGGTAATGAATTCCACATTTTAACTGCCCTTACTGTAAAGAACTCTTAAGGGATGACTCTGTGTCCTTTATAATGCACTTGGGATGAATAGTTCATGAAAGCTATTTAATAATAAGTGGGAAAAAATGTATTAAAAAAATGCTGAAAATATTATCTAATACTACACAACTGATTTATTTTTAAAAAAATATAGGATTTTGAATGTAAACTTCATCTTTTGTATTTGTTATGTGAATTAATACATTACAATTCATTAAAAATTGCTTATTGAGTGAGGAGGCAAAATGCTGTAAGTATTATCTAACACTATACTGTAGAACTGATTTATTAAAAAGAAAACAGAATGTTGTACTGTATGTATTGCTGATTTAAAAAAATATATATATTTTATTTAATGTATTTTACGCAAACTATGTTAAAAAATAGGGATGGGGTACACTAAGAAAAAAAAAGGGACAGGTGAGGGAAGGGGGTACATTTGTACAACTAACACAATACTATATACCATGCTTGTCCAATTTTAGGCGACCCCCTGTTTAGCCATTAAACACATCCCTGTCATTAGGTCACTTTGCTCCTATGTAGGACTGGCCATTTAACCCATTAAACACGTCCCTGTCATTAGCTCACTTTGTACCTCCTGTACATGGGACTGACCATTTAACCTATTAAACATGTCCCTGTCATTAATCCACTTTGCACCTACGTGGGACTGACCCTTTAACCCATTAAACGCGTCCCTGTCATTAGGTCACTTTGCTCCTACATGGGACTAACCCTTTAACCCATTAAACACATCACTGACATTGGGTCACTTTGCTCCTTCATGGCACTTACAGTTTAACACCTTAAACACATCACTGAAATTAGACCAGTTTGCTCATAGATTGGACTAACCCTTTTATAGGGTAGCAGATTTTTTGCCCTTAGGCACATACCTGATGCCGCCCTCCTGTTCCCATGGCAATGTGATGTCACGCGCTTGCCGATGGCGCATGCGTAGAAGCAGCCAGCGCCGTTCGCGCATGCGTGGGGCGGCAAACCGGCATGTCGCCTCTAAATTCTGCCGCCCCCCCAAATTCTGCCACCTCAGGCCCAGGCCTATTGGGCCTAATGGGAAGTCTGCCCCTGCCTTTAACCCATTAAACACGTCACTGTCATTAGGTCACTTTGCCCCTACGTGGGACTGACCCTTTAACCCATTAAACACGTCCTTGTCATTAGGTCACTTTGCCCCTACGTGGAACTGACCCTTTAACCCATTATACATGTCCCTGTCATTAGGTCACTTTGCCCCTACGTGGGACTGACCCTTTAACCCATTAAACATGTCCCTGTCATTAGG
The DNA here is from genome assembly GCF_040206685.1 of Ascaphus truei. Lineage (NCBI taxonomy): Eukaryota > Metazoa > Chordata > Amphibia > Anura > Ascaphidae > Ascaphus > Ascaphus truei. The sequence goes on along the minus strand of NC_134502.1, from coordinate 3,109,690 downwards.
TCACTTTGCCCCTACGTGGGACTGACCCTTTAACCCATTAAACACATCCCTGTCATTAGGTCACTTTTCCCCTATGTGGGACTGACCCTTTAACCATTACACACATCCCTGTCATTAGGTCACTTTGCCCCTACATGGGACGGACCCTTTTAACGCTCCCTTATTCTGTCAGTGCTCAGCCGGTGTGACTCACGTCGAGTTAATGAAATATGTTTCAGAAACACGACACGTTCACGCCTCAACTTCTTTACGAGGGCAGGACCCAGCCCCAATAAACATGTCGTAGCATATATAGGACAGGCAGTAAACTATCATAACGATGTCAAGCAGCACCTCTTCAACATAGATGTCATGTGTGTCATAAATAGTGACAGCCCCCGGGGTAGGAGCAATGGGACCCCATGACAGTGACATCTTTTTTTTTAAAACGATTTATTACCAAGGCCTTGCAGCAATACAGAGACACATTTTCCTACATACACAAATAACAGAGCAGTGCAAAATAGCCACATACAAACATAGCATGTATATTATATGCACATATCAGGTGTATATATTGTTGTGTACATCAGGTAAATTATAAAGCCCTTCTTTTTTTTCCTCTAGTTATTTTAACGTGTTATTAATTGTGTAAATGAGATGAAATTAAACTTTAGACCGCTGGGGTGAAAATGTTGCGTGGGAGATGTCTACTCAAATGCCAGCAAGCCGGAGCCTTATAATAATAATGAGCAGTGTTCGACAAACCTATACATTTGCTCGCCCCGGGCGAGTGGATTTAACATCGTGGCGAGCTCCTATTGGCCCAAGCAGCACACGTGGGCTACTAGGTGGCGAGTAGATTTTTTTGCTCGGCGAGTAGATTTTTTGGTGATTTGTCGACCACTGATAATGAGTACAGACTGGATCCCATTGTTAGGGAAACTGGATCCCATTGTTAGGTAGACTGGATCCCATCGTTAGGAAGACTGGAGTAAGGACATGATAACTGTAAGCAGGGGTTGTAGAGATTTTGGGGAGACAATTCACAGCTAGCAGGTGTTTAAGGTCCCCATATACAAGCATACCCCGGTTTAAGGACACTCACTTTAAGTACACTTGCGAGTAAGGACATATCGCCCAATAGGCAAACGGCAGCTCGCGCAGGCGCCCGTCAGCATGTCCTAAACAGCAATACCGGCTCCCTACCTGTACCGAAGCTGTGCGCAAGCGGGGAGACTGTAGAGCCTGTTACACATGCGTTATTTACATCAGTTATGCACGTATATGACGATTGCCGTACAGTACATGCATCGATAAGTGGGAAAAGGTAGCGCTTCACTTTAAGTACATTTTTACTTTACATACTGTACATGCTCTGGTCCCATTGGGTATGCCTGTACTGAGTTACCTGGTGTGTCAGGATAATAAAAACTAATATTAAATCCTCAGCATTTATAACCTAAAATATTCTTCACAGTTAAATAGTCTGCAGAGCAGTGAGATGTAGTGAGGATTAATAACACATTTAACAGAACAACAAATACAGTGGACTTCTCCCAGTCTTATGTTTACACAAGGTGAGCAGGCAAGCAGAGGCATTAAGAAAACCCTGTAACAAAAGCAATATAACATTATAAAACGGCATAAACAGGAACACAGCAAAATCAACTGTGTCTGGGACCCTGCGAAGGGGAAACGTGTTACATCCACACAGACAGTGCAGCTCACGCAGAGTTAAACGTTAACCCTTTAGCAGCGACGGATGAAATGATTGTCTATAATATGGGAGATTATTCCCGAAGGAAAGAGGGGCGTCCATAGCGAGCGGATCCACCATGAAGGGCTGCCCCCCTCTGTATACAGGAGCCAGGCGGTCGTGTGCCGCCATTTCCACGCTGCCAGAGGTACAGCGCATACAGGGCCACCGCCAACAGAAATCGTGGGGCCCAGGACAAATGAAAGGAGCACCCCCCCCCCCTGAACCCATAGCGCACCAACCACGTAAATTTATTTTTAGCGCGCAACTTTTACTTAACTGTTTTTTTCTTATTGTAATACAGAAAAAAAAACATTACAATGCAATCTGTTTATTTTAATATTGTCAACAAAAAGACAAAGATACCCAATGCTACATCCAATGTGACAAAAGGCCTGGGGGGATTCAGTAAGGGCCTGGGGGGAGGGAGGGGGTTAAGTATGGGCCTGGTGGGGGGGGCGGTTAAGTATGGGCCTGGGGTGGTTAAGATTGCGTGACTGACTGACTGCCTGGGTGGGTGACTGACTGCCTGGGTGGGTGACTGACTGCCTGGGTGGGTGACTGCCTTGAGTGACTGACTACCTGGGTTGGTGGGTGAGTGCCCCTTGATTGACTGACTGACTACCTGGGTGGGTGACTGCCTTGAATGACTGCTTGCCTGGGTGGATGGGTGACTGACTGCCTAGGTGGGTGACCGACCGACTGCCTTGGTCACTGCTAGTGTGGGTGGGTGGGTGCGTGACTGACTGCCTAGATGGGTGACTGACTGCCTTTTGACTGACTGACTGACTGACTGGGTGGGTGACTGCCTGGGTAAGTGACTGAGTGAGTGACTGCCTGGGTGGGTGGGTGACTGAGTGACTGCTGGGTGGGTGAGTAACTGCCTGGGTGGGTGGATGAGTGACTGCCTTGAGTGACCACCTGGGTGGGTGATTGACTGCCTTGGTGGGTGACTGCATTGACTGCCTGAGTGGGTGAGTGACTGCCTTGCTGGGTGAGGGACTGTCTGGGTGGGTGAGTGACTGCCTCGGTGGGTGAGTGACTGCCTGGGTGGGTGGGTGAGTGACTGCCATGAGTGACTGCCTGGGTGGGTGAGTGACTGCCTGGGTGGGTGAGTGACTGCCTGGGTGGGTGAGTGACTGCCAGCGTGGGTGGGTGAGTGACTGCCTAGGAGGTTTGGTGACTGCCTGGGTGGCTCTATGGGTGCGTGACTGACTGCCTTTTGACTGACTGACTGGGTGAGTGACTGCCTGGGTGGGTGACTGACTGACTGCCTGGGTGGGTGACTGAGGGACTGCTGGGTGGGTGGGTGAGTAACTGCCTGGGTGGGTGGATGAGTGACTGCCTTGAGTGACCACCTGGGTGGGTGATTGGCTGCGTGCGTGGGTAGATGAGTGACTGCCTGGGTGGGTGGGTGAGTGACTGCCTGCGTGGGTGGGTGAATGACTGCCTAGGAGGTTTGGTGACTGTCTGGGTGGTTCTATGGGTGCGTGACTGACTGCCTAGGTGGGTGACTGACTGCCTTTTGACTGACTGACTGGGTGGATGGGTGACTGGGTGGGTGACTGCCTGGGTGGGTGACTGAGTGACTGCTGGGTGGGTGGGTGAGTAACTGCATGGGTGGGTGGATGAGTGACTGCCTTGAGTGACCTCCTGGGTGGGTGATTGGCTGCGTGGGTGGGTGGGTGAGTGACTGCCTGGGTGGGTGACTGTATTGACTGCCTGAGTGGGTTAGTGACTGCCTGGGTGGGTGAGTGACTGCCTGGGTGGGTGAGTGACTGCCTGGGTGAGTGAGTGACTGCCTTAGTGGGTGGGTGAGTGACTGCCTGGGTAAGTGAGTGACTACCTGGGTGGGTGGGTTAGTGACTGACTGGGTAAGTGAGTGACTGCCTAGGAGGTTTGGTGACTGCCTGGGTGGGTGACAGCCTGGGTGGGTGACTGAGTGACTGCCTTTGAGTGACTGCCTGGATGGGTGACTGCCTGGGTGTGTGGGCGAGTGACTGCCTGGGTGGGTGGGTGAGTAACTGCCTTGAGTGACTGCCTGGGTGGATGGGTGGGTGGGTGAGTGGGTGACTGCCTCTGGTGGGTGAGTGAGTGACTGCCTGGGTCGGTGGGTGAGTAACTGCCTTGAGTGACTGCCTGGGTGGATGGGTGGGTGAGTGGGTGACTGCCTCTGGTGGGTGAGTGAGTGACTGCCTGGGTTGGTGACTGACCTTGACCAGGTGGTTGCTGCTTCCTGCTTCCCTGCCCACCAGACGCTTTGTCCATTGCTTTTGCCTAGATTCCCCCCTGCCCCCAATCCCCGCGGCTGCTGCCCGGGGTGGGAGGTAGGCTCGGGGGGAGGGGGGGGAGGGGGGGAGGGGAGGGGGGCTTTGCTGGAGGTAGGCTGGGTGGGTCACAGTAGGTAGGCTGGGGGGGGCACAGGAGGTAGGCTGAGTGGGGGCAGGGGTAGACTGGCAGGCTAATTCCAGTATGCGCATTTACCGCCCTCCAGCCCTTGGTCCCCGCGGCTGCTGCACGGGGCAGGAGGCTAGCGCGGGGGGAGCTGGGTTGGTGGGCGCGGACTCGCTACGGCACTTCCCCTCCGTCCCACGTTGGGAGCGGGGGGGGAGCGGGCCCACAGACAGCAGGCCGGATACCCTGCTTCCCTGCACATGCACGCCGAGACCTCTGCTCTGCGCATGCGCACAGAGATCGCTGGCATTTTTTATTTCTGAAACGGGCACGGCTGCGCAGTGGGTCCAGATGCCCGGGTCCCGTCTCACCGGGCCTGGGACGCCGACCCCGGCAGACCCACCCTGTTGGCGGCCCTGAGCACATCTTCTCTCGGAGGGCAGCTACGGAGTATTTTAAAAAGTACAAGTTTCTGGTCGAGGAGGAAGAGAGAAACCTTCTTCTTGTCGGATTTTGAAGTGGTCATTTTTGGGCTCAGTGACTTATGCATGACTGGACATGGGCTGCGCTGTATGTGGGGCAATACATCAGCGATATGTGGTGGGTCAAGATGGAAGTCATAGTCTGAGCCCGCTGCTGGTTAGGTGAACTTACTGATGACATGTGCCCAGTAAGGGAGTTCTTCCGCCAGACCTGTAAACAATGGTGGGCTGACCGTTAGATCAGGTAAGCCCGAGATGCCCATGCTGCTTGGTCTAGTCTCTAAGACTTTGTCCTGAGGCTGAGCATTGATGCCCCCTTTCTGCAGCATTACCACCCTGGGGTATTCAGGGGTAGATGGGGCTGTGGGCAGTTGCTGTTCTTGGCCATGCTTTGCAGGCAATACCACCCTTGGGTATTTAGGGGTGAGTTAGGATCTGGGCAGTGGCTGTTCTTGGTCAATCCATGGAGATATAACTGGCACACATCTTACTGTTGCAAAACATAAATCAGCTGCCGGTGCTCACGGAATCTGGGAATGTCCTACAGGTCTTTCCGACAAATTAATTAATTCTGATGATAAAAAATATTATCAGAATACACACTTTTTGAGTCAGGGTAAGCCAGGAAACTATAGATGTTGCAATTGCTCTATATGCAATAGCCTCTGTACTGGGGATACTTTTTGCCATCCTCGTACTGGTTAAAGTATTACAATTAAACATAGGATTACGTGTAGGTCTACACATGTTGTATATTTTATCACGTGCCCATGTGGGCTCCTATATGTCGGCAAAACGACAAGGAGGCTCAAACAACGCTTTTGTAACGCGTAGCTCACCACAAACGAAGCGCGACCGCGGTGCTGAGGTAGGGGATTGAGTAAAGCCAACCCACAGCCACGCGGGCGCGCCTAGAATGTAGATTGGTCGTGCAAGCCAGGTCAGGAGTATAGACGTGAGAATAGTAGAGAGTACTTGCCAGGTCAGGAGTGGAGAGTTGCGGCTCATCGTGGTACATAGCCGAGTTCGGGATTGGAGAGTAGCGGATTGTCGGGGTACGTTTCCGAGTTCGGGATTGGAGACAGGAGGATGGTCACACGATAGCCGCATCAGGAGAGGAGATGTGCGGAGTCCAAAGTACGTAGCAGGGTCAGGCAGCGGTAGGATCAACAGGCAAGGCAAGGCATGAGAAACAGGAACTGAATGTAGCAAGGCACGGCGTCACACAAGACTATGCTCAGCAATGAGTGTGTGGAGCAAGAGGGTATATATAGGGAGACCCTCCAATGAAGAGCCAGGGTGGAACCAGGAAACCGAATCCCATGGGCTGCTGGTGCACACAGGTGTGCCCTATGATGCAGCCGGGTCAGGAATAGAGGCGGGACCGAGTGCGCATTATGATGCAGTACAAACACAGCTCCCCTTGGAACCCCCTAACCTGGCTCAGGATCATCTCTGGATACTTATCTCTACAACATCGCTATCATTCAACCTTTTACTTAGGACTTTCATGCTTCTCATCATGTGGTTACTATTGAACATATCTAGCATTGTTCCTGTACTGTGGTTATTTGTTTACATCATTATTTGTTGTTGGGGATTGAGTGGTACTATATTACATACTGTATATCCATACAGGTAGAGCATAATAGTTTCCAGTTTTAGATCCCTTTATTTTTGACCGGCCGGTCTACAGATATATGAGCAGGATATAATCATTTTCTGGTTTTATTCATTTTGCACAATACTTTTTGATTTTCTACTCAGTATATAATATATGTATTCTTTGTGCATAAACCAGTATTAATGCTTTAGGGGTTCCGAAGGTACTGTTTTAAGATTTTGTGTAATTCATGTGTGTTTTTTTCATTGAATAAATCCTATTATCATTCATTTTGCTTGAGTGCTTTCAGTGGGATTCTTTTTCTCTTTTTTCTCCTTATATTATACTGTCCCCAGCACCGTCATTAGGTCATCATTATTATTTATTTGATCTTACTTTTTGATTATAGCAATTCGTGTTATTTTTCTAGTTAGTTGCAGGCTTATCTGTTTGTTTTGTTAATATATATATAAATGTTTACACCTTTATCAATTGCCCTACAGCTATTAACTGCCGAGCAGGGGTTGCTCTCTAGATTATTGGTGCCTAGCTAGAAACACATATCAAAGAGGGATACAACTTCCACCAAAATAATTGCCCAGTCTTAATATTTCAAGCGGCAGCTTCTGAAGCTACGATGTCATAGGTGGAGCATGACATCACACACCTGAAACATGACAAATATGCCCAGAATGATCCCAAAATTGAGCCTAATTTTAGATCATTTTTGAGCCCCATTTTCACATCTTGTGTCATCTCAGTTATTGAGTCAGAATCTCTCCCATTGTGACCTTGAAATATATAATGCTTGAAATAATATACTGTTTACAGTTTTCATATCTCTCTACATCACAACAAAACGAAAATAACATTTATTTGAGTTGTTAATTATTATTATTATTTTATTTGAATCCATGGAGTGTCTTTGTTTGGTATATGTTTTCTTGTATTCTTTATTTTGATATATTGTTTTTTTATTTCAAATATTTTTTATTATTTTTATGGTATCACATCAAGACTTTGAAATAGAAAGAAACAATGTACATATATATCGTTAAACAACAGTACTTTCTTTCTTGGTATTTAAACACATATTGATTGAGTGTGTGTTGTGATTGAGTGTGTGTTGTGTCTGTGTTGGTTGTGATTGAGTGTGTGTTGTGTCTGTGTTGGTTGTGATTGAGTGTGTGTTGTGATTGAGTGTGTGTTGTGTGTGTTGCATGTGTGTGTTGTGAGTGTGTGTGTTGTCTGTGTTGGTTGTGATTGATTGTATGGTGTGTGTGTGTGTGTGTGTGTGTGTGTGTGTGTGTGTGTGTGTGTGTTGTGATTGAGTGTGTGTGTTGATTGTGATTTTGATATATTTTTTAATGTTATTTTTAAGACTGGGGTAGGGCTACAATATATTCTTAGATGTTTTGACCTTTTTTATTTTGTGTGTCAAAATGTCATAGAAATACACACCTTCCAATAATGCATTTATAAGGACTTCATACATATGACAGATACTTTGTTATTTACAATGAGGTTAGACGCATGGCATCATGTTGAATACCTAACTACTACAATTTAAATGAAAACAGAATTATGTATACAGGTAGTCCTTGCTATCCAACGTTTCACTTTACAACGAATGGCATATCCAACGTTTTACAATCCAACACTAAGGGTTGTATTTCAACGCCTGGATGTGTTATCCGACGCCTGAATGCGTTATCCAATGCCTGAATGCGTTATCCAACACTCACCACCACTGATTAACATGGGACTCACTTTACAATGGTTTCACTATCCAACGCTACTTCCAGAACGGATTCCGGTGGATTACTGAGGACTGCCTGTACAAAGGATTTGAACTAGTATTAGAAATATAAATTATTAGCGTAATATTATTTATAACAGCCATACTGTAAAAATAATATATTTTGATACAAGAATGATGTGTATGTTACATTTATAATTAGTATTAGTCAATGTAAATTATTAGAATCACATTATGTAAAATAGCCATGCTGAGGAAACAATATATTTTGGTAACAGTATGATGTATATATGATATTTGTAATTAGCATTACAGTAGTAAATGTCAATTATTAATGTAATATTATGTGTAATACAAAATGTTATTTAGAACACTGTAAGAGATGTGTGCAGAGGTACATATAATGGAGACCGATTGGGGTGAAATGATATCTTGGCTTTATTGAGCCTGTTCCTTTATCCAGGCAAAACATATAAAAAAACAAAATAACACACCCCTATCCCTTTGTAAGGGTTAACTTACTTCCCCAGACCCTATCTGCAGGACTGGAGGGATATTCCCATTACCAGCCTATCACCCCAAAGTCTCAGGGGGTATCTTAAGCAGGTGGCCCTCCATGTCAGTCTCTGGCAGGTTCCTGTATCCTCTGTGTCCATGAAATATAGGTCTCTGGGTGCCTTGGTCTCAAAACAGCCTTTGTGCTCAAGACGGTGTCTGTGTGCAGGCTTCTCTGCTTTCCTGTGTCAGCCCAATTGTGAGCTAAGGAATCTCCCTCCTGTTTCTCACATCAGGCTTTTTCCAAGAGTCCAAATCAGCCAGGTCGAGTCTGGTTGATTGCCTGTGTGCAATTAACCAGCACACTGCTGGATTTAGAGGCAGTTTCTCTCAACAGGGATAAGTTCCTGTTACAAACATGCACCCACCAGTTCTCACTAAGTACATTTATTTTATATTATTTATAATAGCCAGAATGTGAAAATAATACATTTTGGTTCCTGTATAATGAAACATCGACACAGCGTCTAATACATTTTCGGGTTGATTCATTGCTACTTAATTCTGCGCTAATGCTATCAACAGACATTTTAGGGGTTACGCCAAAGGGAACTTAGTGGATCATTTTGACTAATTTTCTCCTGTGTTTGGTGCAGAGAAATAGTCTTTTTTTAGTCTTTCCCATTACCATCTGTACACCCAACTGGTGCCAAAACAAATTAAAAAAATCCTTTACTTCAATATTGTGTGTCTTATATTATTATAAATGTGGCCAGGTCTCCCCCTGGGCTCCCCATGTTCCCCTTACCTCCCGATCCACTGCAAAGGCGTGCAGGTGCATCCGAGAGGTGCCGGTAGCTGCGGGGAGTAGTTGCAGGCATTGCGGCAGTTAGGTAGGTGCCTGAGTCGCCGATTGCTCCCAGTGGCTCACTTTGCAGGGTGTCGCCATGTTGCTTGTGCTCGCGCATGCGCAAAGAGATTGCGGTGGCCATTACACATGCGCACATGTGCAGTAGTAACACAGCGGCAGCCATTACACTCAGAACTCCACCGGGGAACTACAATCCCCAGCAGCCCCTGGGGATGCTAGACACATGGGCTGCAGCAGACAATCGCGCAGCCGGATCCCCGTGAAACTTAGTGGAAACATTTGGCACACTGAGGAGACCACGCCAGTCGGAGCTGGGACAAGGAAAGGTTAGAATTTGTATGCAGAGTGTATGTGGCCCCTGCACTAGGCCAGAGACACCCTTAGGCCCCAGCTAGGCCCCAACTCCCCTAAGCTTGTGGTTGCTGCAGGGACAGGCCCATTAGATAGGGACACTGCCCTGTAGTGCAAGTGTGAAGGAAACAGCCAGGACGCGGTGGCGAACGGGCAATCAGGTGGTCTGGGACCAGATCACCCCACAGATAAGAGACTCTTTCATGGTGGGACCCTCCAGCCAGACACCACCCCACATGGAGGTGAACTCATCGCTGATGACGGCGTAGGACCAGACGGTTTCCCCTTGTCTTCAGTCGGCGCTACCGGGTGCTGGAGCCCCGGCAGCTATCATCACATCACCAAGTGCACCAACAAATCACACTTTAGTTGTGGGCAGCGCTGCCGCACACATTGGGTGGGTTGATTCTTGTGGACACCAGGGTGGTTGGGTGCCCAGGGGCACCTCAGTACTCTGGGGTATATCCCATCAGGGTGTGGACACTATGTTGGTGGGCACTGTGGGGTTATGGCCGTGTGTGGCCTATTTGGTGTTGTATTGTTATTTCTTTTCCTATGCATGCAGCAAACTGTTATCTTTATCAGTGTGTGTATTATTGCATTGGGTCCTGTGACGGGGTTATCCAACATAGTTAGGATCCCGCACAAGTGGAGGCGCTGTCACCAGATGGATCAGGTACACCCCAGCATACCAGCAGTAGAGGTTATAGCCTTCTGTGAGCCACAGGTAACACACCACACACAGTAGCCACCATATCTCCCATAGGGTGGGGGAAAGTGAGCTACATACACATGTTTGATCCTATACTATATGTATATATGGGTATTAAAGGATGGTATATAATTGCCACAACAGGAAACATAGATACAGCAAATGTATACGGGATGAAGCAAGGTCAAAAGGATTTCCCATGGAGAAAACTGAACAGGATATATATGGGATTCCGCCTATAGTCCATTAAACACGTCCCTGTCATTAGGTCACTTTGTTCCTATGTGGGACTGACCATTTAACCCATGGTTGCACAAACTGGGGGGGGGGGAGGGGGAGAGGCAGCAATATTTTTCAAGGGAGCTGGGGAGGGGGATTGCAGAGGTCCCGCGGTCTTCGCCCAAGGCATTTAAATGAAAGTGCCGCCATGAAAACGAGGCGTAAAATTGCACCACGGGGTCAAATTGCACCGCGGGGTCATGTCACATTACCATGGCAACGTAACATCAGGTGGCACGCTCGTCATTTGATACCGAAGACAAGGTAAGGGGTGTGGGGGGGGGGGGGGGGGGGCACAAGGAGGGACGGGGAGCAGCGGGGAAAGTTTGCGCTCCCCTGCTTTAACCCAATAAACACGTCCCTGTTATTAGGTCTCTTTGCTCCTACATGGGACTGACCCTTTAACCAATTAAATACTGTATGTCATTGTCATTAGGTCACTTTGCTCCTGTGTGGGACTGACCCTTTAACCCACTAAACACGTCCCTGTCATTCGGTCACTTTGCTCTTACTGTATATGGGACTGACCCTTTTATGATGCTGCTGGCGCAGAAGTTGAGACAGGCGAATCCGCCCAAATCCGGTTCCCGGATTCTCTCGCATTTCCCCCCCCCAAAAATCCAATTTGTGGTTTGAAATCCACAAAAAGAAGTAATTAAGACACATATTTTTCCCAATGAATTTGAATTACCAGTTTTGGTTTCGAATTAAATTTGGATTAAAAAGAATTGGATTGTTTCAAATAAAAACTTTATGAAAAAAAAAAAAATATATATATGTATACAACAAGCGACAGAGAAGCCCAAATAACAACAAAAAACAAGGCAGAGCTAATAATAAAAAAGAGACCAGCAGCCTATGATATAACCCGGCCCCCCTAGTCAGATAGAAGTATAGAGAAAAACGTTATATCTGTGGCGCTAAGCCAATATGACAAAAATACACAGTAAAATACTTATATATTCTCTTGAAATAGGGTCATTTAGTTTAACCCTTTTGCCAAAGCGTTGTAAGCTTGCGAGCCACGTCAAGGCAGAGCCAGTTCACAGGTCTTAACACTATCAGATAAAATACTAATATACCTCTATTAGGATTAAAATTCTCATTTACCTCTATTAGGAGGGAGAAAGACCACAGTGGGTCTATATCCAGTAGAATGAACTTGGGAAGTTGGGAGGGGCGGGCTTAAAACCTGGGAAGGAGGAGCCACCAACCTCCAACAGCTGAAACAGCTGAGAATAGGTTAACAAAACCCCAGCAAGCTCTTTTTGGGAACCCCTGAGCCCCCTTCCCCACCAAAAGATAACAAATATATATTTTTATATATATATATATATGTATGTAGCAGAGTCCCCCTCCGTAACTCCGGGGAGGGGGAACTGCTGAAGTGCCGCCGGAGTTCCGCGCAGATCGGGAGTGTTGTGGCGGCCCTCCTGAGCGTCACACATGCTCAGAACGATGAGGCACGCATGCGCAGCGGCAGATGTGCGGCGGCCATGTTAGGTGGCCCCGCTTAGAATACTGTGGGACTACAAGTCCCAGGATCCTCTAGAGGGAAGGGAATATCTTTGGTGTGCAAACAACCCGTGAGCCAGTCGGACGGAGGGCGGCAAGAGAGCAGGTAATCCTGGGCCTAGGATTGCCCTTTAGGCCCCAGCTAGGCCCTGAGTCACTCAAGGGGAGTGTTACAGGGAAGGCCCAAGAAAGGGACAATTCCCCTTTAGTGATATAGTAGTGTTAATGCACTGGTCTGATACCAGGCCACAGGCCACATAGATATTTAGGTGAGACATTTCAGCTGAAGCTCACCCCACGAGATGGATCAGGACAATAAGGAGTGTGGTGATTGGTGTCGGAGGCCCCGTGCGTGGAACCTGACTGTTCATTATCCGGTCCTTGGTAAAGGAGCCAGGAAGCAATTCACGTGCACCAAAGGTTCACAGGGGTAGCGCTACCTCACACTGGGATGGGACTTGCTGGGAAGGACACAAGGGATGTTGGTGCCACCTCACCCTCAGTACTTTGGGGGAATCACCAAGTGTTGGTACATTGTGTGTACACTGTGGGTACAGGGGTACTGTTATTATATGTGTTCATTATATGTTAGCGTGTGTACAGTAAAGATTATTTCTTTACAGTGTGTGTATTATTCCTTACTGTGTATTGGTTCCTGTGAGGGGTAATTCCGCCCACGCTAGGATCCCTTATAGGTGGAGGCACTGCACGCCAGGGAAAGGGGTGTATATATATATATATATATATATATATATATATATAGCAAATGGAAATATTACTGTATGCTCATTTGCATGTCTTAGGCTTTGCCTATAGTGCCGCCGACGGCGACATGATGGGTGACGTCACCCGTCGCCACCGGCAAAAGTAATGTTTCGCCGGTCGGCTGCATGGCGGGATTCCCGCAATTTGATTTGTTCAAGGGCCGTCACGTGACACGACGGCCCTTGAAAAATCAAATTTTGCCGGCAGCGGGTTTTCGCTCCGTTGCTCCGACGCTTGTCGCCGTCGCGTGCACTATAAACGCACGCGGCGGCAGCGATGTATTTGTATAAGTGCGGCCTTAGACAGGTCTGCAACCCCGCCTTTCACCCTAATCACCCAGCACACAGCACTTCCACTGCAGCAAGGGATTCTGGGAAATGACATGCATTTATATATATATATATATATATATATATATATATATATATATATATATATATATAAATATATATAAAAGAGAGGAGAGAGCGCACGCCCCATAGTATAAAACTGTATATTTAATGATGGGAAAGGGGGGGAGGGGGAAGGAAATGACTCACAAGGATACAAGATAAAAAAGCGTTTGTGAATTATCACCACCATCCGGTATCTGCAAGGGGATCAACCGTCCAACAGTCTCATAGAGATGTATATAACGGGTAAATCAGTGATTAACCCACCAGGCGCTAAGAATTAGTACAATCCTGCTGGTTTAGATATGGACAATAAGCAAAGTGAACCCCTGAAAAAATATAAATATGGTATGTGTTATATCTCTTCCAACAACTGGCTCACTGCGAGCACCAACGAGTTGAGATAAAAAGACTCACGTATTTGCCTTTGGGGTTGTAGACACCTTGCTTGTCCTCTCTGAATAAAGTAGCTGCTCCTGCTAGCCAAACTCAGCTTCATGTGGTAGAAGGAGACATTCTTTGGGAGCCCGAGACGTTTGCTGTGAATATCAGAAGCACCCTGGACATCCTGACGGATCGCTGCCCCTTCATCTCTATGAGACTGTTGGACGGTTGATCTCCTTGCAGATACCGGATGGTGGTTTTAATTCACAAACGCATTTTTTATCTTGTACCCTTTTGAGTAATTTTCTTCCCCCTTCCCCCTCCCCCCAATCAGTTCTCATTGTTTTCCTTTTTTTGGGAATTGCTAGGCAGGGTATGATTATTATTTTTATATCATTTTTTTCCCTGTTTGCCTTTCTCTCCCCCTTTATTTTTGGTAATATATTATTTTTCCTGGCTGTATACTGGGTCATTGATTATATACTTTTCCTCCATGCCACAATCCATCATATATCTCTCTATTAGGCATTCATGCCAGTAGGGATTTATAATATTTTGTATTACCTTCAAGGGTTATATTAAACTACTTTTGTGTTACAATTTATATTCACTTAGACACATTTTAGTTTTTTTGAGGTAAAATAGAATTCATTCACTAGATTAACAGTCCCCCTTTTATCCAATATATTTTTGATACATATATTTTGTTAGGCTGTCTTTAGTATATACATGTTTTTGTTGTTATTCCAATAAAATCTTGTTCATTTTTCTGACTCTGCAGTGCATCTGGTTCTTGCAATATAATCTTTACTAGCTGAGAGCCCCGGCGTTGCCCGGGATGTTTGTGGTGTGGGGGTGGCATTTGGGTGGGGAGTGGTCCACGCGGCCCATGTGCGGTGGTAGTGCTGCTGTGGCTGTACTGATGGTGATTGTATCGGTGTGCTGATATTGGGAGGGTTTGGTGCTGATGTGGGGGTGCGGATGTGGGTGTGCCGATGGGGGAGGTGCAAAGGTGGCGATGTGTGGGTGCTGATGGTGTTGATGGGGGCTGGGAATGGTGGGGAGGCGAGAATGCCAGTGTGCTGGGGGGGCATGGGATACCGGTGTGCTGATGTGGTGGTGCTGGGGATAGTGTGTGTGTGTATACATGTTTGTGTGTATACATTGTATGTGTGTGTGTGTGTGTGTGTGTATACGTGTGTGTGTATACATGTGTGTGTATACATGTGTGTGTATGTTTACATGTGTGTATGTATACATTGTGTGTATGTATATATTGTGTGTATACAACATGTTTGTGTGTGTATACACGTGTGTGTGTATACACATGTATGTGTATACACGTGTGTGTGTATACACGTGTGTGTGTGTGTATACACGTGTGTGTGTGTATACGTGTGTGTGTGTGTATACGTGTGTGTGTATACACGTGTGTGTATACATGTGTGTGTGTGTATACACGTGTGTGTGTATACACGTGTGTGTGTGTATACACACGTGTGTGTGTGTATACACACGTGTGTGTGTATACACACGTGTGTGTGTATACACATGTGTGTGTGTATACACGTGTGTGTATACATGTGTGTGTGTGTGTATACGTGTGTGTGTGTGTGTATACGTGTGTGTGTATACACGTGTGTGTGTATACACGTGTGTGTGTGTGTATACACGTGTGTGTGTATACACGTGTGTGTGTATACACGTGTGTGTGTGTATACACATGTGTGTGTGTATACACATGTGTGTGTGTTTACACGTGTGTGTATTCACGTGTGTGTGTATACACGTGTGTGTGTGTGTATACACGTGTGTGTGTATACACGTGTGTGTGTGTATACACGTGTGTGTGTATACACGTGTGTGTGTATTTGGGAGGGTTTGGTGCTGATGTGGGGGTGCGGATGTGGGTGTGCCGATGGGGGAGGTGCAAAGGTGGCGATGTGTGGGTGCTGATGGTGTTGATGGGGGCTGGAGGTGGGAAGGGGGGGGGGAGGAGGTGGTAAGGGGGGGGAGGAGGTGGGAGGGGGGGGGTAGGTGGGAAGGGGGGAGGAGGTGGGAAGGGGGGGGGAGGAGGTGGGAAGGGGGGGGAGGAGGTGGGAAGGGGGGGGGGAGGAGGGAAGGGGGGGAGGAGGTGGGAAGGGGGGGGGAGGAGGTGGGAAGGGGGGGAAGGGGGGGGAGGAGTTGGGAAGGGAGGAGGTGGTAAGGGGGGGGGAGGAGGTGGGAAGGGGGGGGAGGAGGTGGGAAGGAGGGGGGAGGAGGTGGGAAGGGGGGAGGAGGAGGTGGGAAGGAGGTGGGAAGGGGAGGAGGTGGAGGTGGGAAGGGGGGAGGAGGTGGGAAGGGGGGGGAGGAGGTGGGAAGGGTGGGGAGGAGGTGGGAAGGTGGGAAGGGGGGGAGGAGGTGGGAAGGGGGGGGAGGAGGTGGGAAGGGGGGGAGGAGGTGGGAAGGGGGGGGAGGAGGTGGGAAGGGGAGGAGGTGGTAAGGGGGGGGGGAGGAGGTGGGAGGGGGGGGGTAGGTGGGAAGGGGGGGGAGGAGGTGGGAAGGGGGGGGAGGAGGTGGGAAGGGGGGGGAGGAGGTGGGAAGGGGGGGGGAGGAGGTGGGAAGGGGGGGAAGGGGGGGGGAGGAGTTGGGAAGGGGAGGAGGTGGTAAGGGGGGGGGAGGAGGTGGGAAGGGGGGGAGGAGGTGGGAAGGAGGGGGGGGAGGAGGTGGGAAGGGGGGGAGGAGGTGGGAAGGAGGGGGGAGGAGGTGGGAAGGGGGGGGAGGAGGTGGGAAGGAGGTGGGAAGGGGAGGAGGTGGAGGTGGGAAGGGGGGGAGGAGGTGGGAAGGGGGGGGGAGGAGGTGGGAAGGGTGGGGAGGAGGTGGGAAGGTGGGAAGGGGGGGAGGAGGTGGGAAGGGGGGGGAGGAGGTGGGAAGGGGGGGAGGAGGTGGGAAGGGGGGGAGGAGGTGGGAAGGGGGGGGGAGGAGGTGGGATGGGGGGGAAGAGGTGGGAAGGGGGGGGAGGAGGTGGGAAGGGGGGAGGAGGTGGGAAGGGGGGGGATGAGGTGGGAAGGGGAGGAGGTGGTAAGGGGGGGGGGGGAGGAGGTGGTAAGGGGGGGGAGGAGGTGGGAAGGAGGGGGGGAGGAGGTGGGAAGGGGGGGAGGAGGTGGGAAGGGGGGAGGAGGTTGGAAGGGGGGGAGGAGGTGGGAAGGAGGTGGGAAGGGGGGGAGGAGGTGGGAATGGGGGGGAGGAGGTGGGAAGGGGGGGGAGGAGGTGGGAAGGGGGGGGGAGGAGGTGGAAGGGGGGGAGGAGGGGGGAAGGGGGCGAGGTGGTGAGGAGGGGGGAAGGAGGAGGGGGGAAGGGCGAGGTGGTGAGGAGGGGGGAAGGAGGAGGGGGGAAGGGGGAGGTGGGAAGGGGGGGGAGGTGGTGAGGAGGGAGGAAGGGGGAGGTGGGAAGGGGGGGAGGGGAAGGGGGGGGAGGGGAAGGGGGGGGAGGGGAAGGGGGGGTGGAAGGGGGAGGAGGGGGGAGGAGGTGGGAAGGGGGGGGTGGAGGGGGGTTGTGGTGGGAAGGGGGGAAGGTGGTGGGAAGGGGGGGTGGTGGGAAGGAGAGGTAGAGGGGGGGGGTGGGAAGGAGGGGTAGATTGGGGAGGTGGTGGGAAGGGGGGGAGGTGGTGGGGGGGAGGTGGTGGGTGGGGGGGAGGTGGTGGGAAGGGGGGGAGGTGGTGGGAAGGGGGAGAGGTGGTGCGAGGGGGGGGAGGTGGTGGGAAGGGGGGAGGTGGGTGGGGGTGGAGGGGAGGTGAAGGTGGAGGGGAGGTGAAGGGGAGGTGAAGGGGGGGTGGAGGGGAGGTGAAGGGGGGGGGGTGGAGGGGGGGGATGGAGGAGAGGTGAAGGGGGGGTGGAGGGGGGGGGGGGTGGAGGAGAGGTGAAGGGGGTGGAGGGGAGGTGAAGGGGGGGTGGAGGAGAGGTGAAGAGGGGTGGAGGGGGTGAAGGGGGGGTTGAGGGGAGGTGAAGGGGGGGTTGAGGGAGGTGAGGGGTGGGTGAGGGGAGGTGAAAGGGGGGGTGGAGGGGAGGTGAAGGGGAGGTGAAGGGGGGGTGGAGGGAGGTGAGGGGTGGGTGAGGGGAGGTGAAGGCCGCTCCCTCACCTGTCCGGCCGCTCCCTCACCCGTCCGGCCGCTCCCCTCACCCGTCCGGCCACTCAGTCACCCGTCCGGCAGCTCCCTCACCCGTCCGCCAGCTCCCTCAGCCGTCTGGCAGCTCCCACGTGGATCTGAGGTGGGAGGCAGCTTGTTGTGGCCGCTCCCCCGCTGTGTCCCGGGCGCTCGCTCCCCCGCTGACTGTAGTGGCGCCGGGAGGGGGAGGGGGTGGAGGGGAGGTGAAGGGGGGTGAGGGGAGGTGAAGGGGGGTGAGGGGTGGGTGAAGGGGGGTGAGGGGTGGGTGAAGGGGGTGAGGGGTGGGTGAAGGCCGCTCACTCACCCGTCCGGAAGCTCCCACGTGGATCTGAGGCGGGAGGCAGCTTGTTGTGGCCGCTCCCCCGCTGTGTCCCGGGCACTCGCTCCCCCGCTGACAGTAGCGGCGCCGGGGGGGGGGGGGAGGGGGCTGAAAGCACGGGAGACACGGGGTGAGGAGGAGGTGCGCACGGGTGTGGAGGCTGATGTTCGGGGAGGAAGAGGCGGAGGCTCCGGGACCGGCGGGTATGTGAGCCCCACCCCCCGGGTTATACATGCTGCTAATGTACACCCCCCCTACTCTGTGTGTGTGTGTGTGTGTGTGTGTGTCCCTGTGTGTGTCCCTGTGTGTGTGTGTGTGTCCCTGTGTGTGTGTCCCTGTGTGTGTGTATGTGTGTGTGTTTGTGTCCCTGTGTGTCCTTTGGCCCGTCACTCCGCCTCAGGCCAATTAGAGGTGTGCGGGGGCGGCCCAAGGGACCAATGAGATTTCCCTAGGGACACCGGACATCAGGCAGGCAGGCAGGCAGGCAGGCAGGCAGGCAGGCAGGCAGGCAGGCAGGCATACAGTGCTTTCACTAATATAGTATAAGATTAGTAGATTTTCTTTAGGTGTAATTTAGAGTGCTAACAAGGGGGTTGTCTATGTCGTTTTCATTTGTGTGTTCTATATATATAAAATTCTCAGATATACGAGTTTTGGGATTAGCAGGAATTATAAATAATTATATAGACGTATGACCTCAGCCTTTAACGAGGGAATATTTTGAACATCTCCCCTCATGTATATACAGTATATATTGGATATTTTCAAATGCACAGCGGTTTAAAAAATACAATAAACAGTCCTGTGTTTGACGGGCAGAGGGGAGATGTTCAAAATATTCCCTCGTTAAAGGCTGAGGTCATACGTCTATATAATTATTTATAATTCCTGCTAATCCAAAACTCGTATATCTGAGAATTTTTTGAGTAATGGATATGGTAAAAAGAAGTCTTTTGCCCCATAAATGTGACTGTCCTGTACGCGGGAGGTATATAAGCCTAGAGGTTCCAGGGTAGGGGATATCAGAGCTTTGTGAGTACACCTGACATTAATAGCTGTCCCTGGAGTGGGTTTATACTCAGCACCCAGCATGGCTAGTGAACGCTCCCTGTGTAATGTCGGCATGTGGGTTGTGGCTGCCTGTCTCATACTGAGTCTGCAGGTAGCAGGTGAGTTCTTTATACCCCCTCTCTCTTTCTGTCTCTTCCTCTCTCTCCCACCTTCTCTCTCTCTCCCCTCTATCTCTCCACCTTCTCTCTCTTCCCATCTCTCTCTCCTAATCTCTCTCCCCAACTTTCTCACTTCCCCCTCCTCTTCTCTCTCTCAACATCTCTCTCTCTCCCTCTTTCTGGCTCTCCACCTCTGTCCCCCTCTCTCAATCTATCCCTCTCTCTCCATCTCTCTCTTCCTCCCACTTTTTATATCCCCTTATCGCTGGCTCCCCATCTGTCTCTGTCTGTCCCTCTCTTTCCCCCTCTCTATACAGTACCTCTATATTTCTCCCTCCCACTTTTATTCTCTCCCCCCTAACTCTCTCTCCACATCTCCCCCTCACGCTCTCTCTCTCTTTCTCTCTTCCTGTTCTCCCATTTCTTTATTATTATTTTCCTCACTCTTGCCGTTCTCTTTCTTATCTTCTTTGTTTTTCCTGCTGTTATTTTAATCTCTTTCTTTCTTTCTTTCTTTCTTTCTTTCTTTCTTTCTTCCTTCTTTTTCTTTTACATTCTTTTGCTATCTCTCTTTGTATCTCTCTTACCCTTCCTTCCCTTTCAATTTCTCTGTCTCTCTTCTCTACCCTCTCTCTCTCTGTTTCCCCCTGATCTCGGTCTCTCTTCTCTGCTATCTCTCCCCCCACCCTCTTTTTCAGTCTTACTGTACTTCTCTGTTCTCTCTCCCTTTCTCTCTCCCCTTTTCTCTCCCTCTCCCTTTCTCTCTTCCCTTTTCTCTCCCTCTCCCATTTATTCTCTCTCCCTTTCTCTCTCCCCTTTTCTCTCCCTCTCCCATTAATTCTCTCTCCCTTTTTCTCTCCCTCTCCCATTTATGCTCTCTCCCTTTCTCTCTCCCCTTTTCTCTCCCTCTCCCATTTACTCTCTCTCACTTTCTCTCTCCCTTTCTCTCTCCCCTTTTCTCTCCCTCTCCCATTTACTCTCTCTCGCTTTCTCTCTCCCTTTCTCTCTCCCGTTTTTCTCTTCCTCTCCCATTTATTCTCTCTCCCTTTCTCTCTCCCCCTTTCTCTTCCTCTCCCATTTATTCTCTCCCCCTTTCGTCCTCTAATTTCTCTGCTCTTCTCTGATCTTTCACCCCTCTCTTTCCCCCTTTCTTCTCTTCTACCCTCTCTCTTTCTCTCCACTCCTCTGTTTGCTTTTACCTGCTCTTCTTATCTCTTTGAAAACTTCTCTCTCTCTCTCTCCTACAATCTGTCTCTCACTCTCTTTTTGTCTTGCCTTTTAAGTGTCTCTCCTCTCTCTCTCCCCCTCTTTCTGTCTCCTCAGTCTCTCCTTCCTCTTTCTCACTCTCTCTCTGTTTCTGTCACTTTTTCTATTTTATGAATTTAACACAACCTTTGTTTCTTCTTTTTATTCCAACAGAGGCTCAGACAAACACAACTGTCACTGGTATGTATTATAGCACTAACATAAGCTATGTGTCTGTCCATCACCCGCAGGGTGACAGTGACACAGACAGAAGGGAGATATGAGTCTGTCCCTCCCCCCGCAGGGTGACACAGAGACACAGACAGAAGGGAGCTATGAGTCTGTCTCTCCCCCTGCAGGGTGACACAGAGAAACAGACAGAAGGGAGCTATGAGTCTGTCCCTCCCCCTGCAGGGTGACACAGTGACACAGACAGAAGGGAGCTATGAGTCTGTCCCTCCCCCCGCAGGGTGACACAGTGACACAGACAGAAGGGAGCTATGAGTTTGTCCCTCTCCTCGCAGGGTGACACAGTGACACAGACAGAAGGGAGCTATGAGTCTGTCCCTCCCCCCACAGGGTGACACAGACAGAAGGGAGCTATGAGTCTGTCCCTCCCCCCGCAGGGTGACACAGTGACACAGACAGAAGGGAACTATGAGTCTGTCCCACCCCCGCAGGGTGACACAGTGACACAGACAGAAGGGAGCTATGTATCTGTCTCTCCCCCTGCAGGGTGACACAGTGACACAGACAGAAGAGAGCTATGCATCTGTCCCTCCCCCCGGAGGGTGACACAGTGACACAGACAGAATGGAGCTATGAGTCTGTCCCTCCCCCCTCAGGGTGACACAGTGACACAGACAGAAGGGAGCTATGAGACTGTCCCTCCCCCTGCAGGGTGACACAGTGACACAGACAGAAGGGAGCTATGAGTCTGTCCCTCCCCTCGCAGGGTGACACAGTGACACAGACAGAAGGGAGCTATGAGTCTGTCCCACCCCCGCATGGTGGCACAGTGACACAGACAGAAGGGAGCTATGTGTCTGTCCCTCCCCCTGCAGGGTGACAGTGACACAGACAGAAGGGAGCTATGAGTCTGTCCCTCCCCCGCAGGTGACACAGTGACACAGACAGAAGGGAGCTATGAGTCTGTCCCTCCCCCCCGCAGGGTGACACAGTGACACAGAAAGAAGGGAGCTATGAGTCTGTCCCTCCCCCCGCAGGGTGACACAGTGACACAGACAGAAGGGAGCTATGAGTCTGTCCCTCCCCTCGCAGGGTGACACATACAGAAAGGAACTATGAGTCTGTCCCTCTCCCCTCAGGGGGACACAGACAGAAGGGAGCTATGAGTCTGTCTCTCCCCCCGCAGGGTGACACAGTGTCCCTCTCTCTTGTCACAGGTGTCCCAGGATGGGGTGTAGCTCTCTTAGTCCTGACCTCGCTGATCCTTGCCTCCCTGCTTTGCAGTCTGTGCTGTGTGGTAAGTATAGAAATCGAAACCCCAAACACTTAGATAGGGTGCTAGCTCTGTCCTTTCTTTAACATAGTAAATGATCTTGAACTTAATGGGATAAGAGGACATCTCACATAGGGGATTCCAGTAAGTTAATAGGGTACTCAGTGCCTCCATCTAATGGAATAAGAGGGTGTCTTACACAAGGGATTCCTATAAATTAATAGGGTCACCGGTGCCTCCCTGTGATGGGTTAAGAGGGCGTCTCACACAGGGGATCCCTATAAGGTAATAGGGTCAGCGGTGCCTCCCTGTGATGGGATAAGAGGGCGTCTCACACGGGGGATTCCTATAAGGTAATAGGGTCAGCGGTGCCTCCCTGTGATGGGATAAGAGGGAGTCTCACACAGGGGGATTCCTATAAGGTAATAGGGTCAGCGGTGCCTCCCTGTGATGGGATAAGAGGGCGTCTCACACGGGGGATTCCTATAAGGTAATAGGGTCAGCGGTGCCTCCCTGTGATGGGATAAGAGGGAGTCTCACACAGGGGGATTCCTATAAGGTAATAGGGTCAGCGGTGCCTCCCTGTGATGGAATAAGAGGGCGTCACACACAGGGGATTCCTATAAGGTAATAGGGTCAGTGCTACCTCCCTGTGATGGGATAAGGGGGCGTCTCCCACAGGGGATTTCAACAACGTAATTAATGGATAAAAAAATTCTATGAATTAACTATTTGTATTAATTATCTAATCTACCCAATTTATTATGTTCTCTTTCAGCCTTTGCTGTGTAGGAGCAGTGGAGGAGGCAGCCATTGTGGATTTTCACTTTCAAAATGACACTGAAAAGTCTATTTGCAATGCATTCTGGTCCCTGTAGTCTTGATCTCCCTCTGGTTCTGGATTTGCAATGCATTTGGGTCCCTGAAGTTTTGATTTCTCTCTGGTTTTCCATTTGCAATGCATTTGGGTCCCTGAAGTTCTGATTTCTCTCTGGTTTTCTATTTGCAATGCATTCTGGTTCCTGTAATCCTGATCGCTCTCTGATCTGGGATTTGCAATGCATTCTGGTCATAATCTCTCCCTACCTCTGTTTTTTTTCTGAACTTTACATATATGGAATTGTATTTATTAAAATGATACACTCAAAATATTAATTCTAGCATGTGTACCTCTAATGTGAAGGTGAAAGCTGTTGAAAATGTATTTTAATATCTGTTAAAATGTGTAAGAGAGAAATCATTAAAAAGTGTTTAAATAATACAGTTTACGCATTTTCTTTATTTTATATATCTTTCAAGCTATCTATCTATTTGACTGTGCAGTTAGATGGTGGTGACCCGGGGAAATTGAGACGTAAAACTTGGACTAGGAGTGTGACCTACACCAAGATTGAATTATTGGACTACCAAGATAGACTGAGGGCCTATGGCTACTTAGAACTAGAACTTGTTTATGTCTTAGAGTATCCAGAAAGACTAAGATACTGTATAGACCAGGGATTGAGTCTGTCCTTGACAGAGAGCCGATGTATGAGTAAGATGGAGGTGGACCTTGGCAGATTGATGATTCTTAACTTTCACATATGAGGCCTAGTAACACCCAGTTGAGATAGAGGTTTAGGATCTCTATGAGAGACTGAGAACTAGAAATAGAACTAGGAGTTAGGACTATCCTGAACATCAATAATTTACTCAAAATATAGAAAATATTACACATTGCCTATATTTCAATATAATGTGCAAGTACTAGAAGACAGTAAGTAGAAAAAAGTTTAACATTTTAGTGTAATTTAGAACTTAGAGATAAAAAACAAAGACTTCAATCGACATCCTCTTCTGGCTGTCTCTTGTACAGTTTAATTCTGTACAATATTTGTGTGATGGTTACTTAATGATAATCAAAAATCAATAAATGCTTGAAATATACTGCTCGCTCCTGTCTATGCGCCTTTGTTTCTTTGACTTTAGGTGCATGCGTGTTCTATGCAATTCATATGCAGGCCTTTGAATCGAGGTGCATGCGTGTTCTATGGGACGCATATGAAGGTTTTTTTAATTTAGACGCATGCGTGTTGTATGGAACACATATCCAGGTCATTTGGGAATGACAGTTATATGTCAACTTAAATTGACTTTAATTATCCATCGGCAGAGGATGAAAATTTGTTAGCATTTACCGTTTTAGAAGTTGTATGAGTTGACGAAAAGGGTATGCTGCCCGCAGTTGTTTGAGTTGATCATTTTCGGATTTGCTCGGTCCGTACAGGTACTGGTATTGGGGCAGGTACTTGTGTGTGGGCAGGTATTGTGACTGAAACATTGACAGAGAGCTTAAAACCCAGACAGAAGGAGGTAAATATAAAAAGAGGTCTTGACTGCATTTCAAGTCACTAAGCCTAAAAAACCAAAATACACAATCTGGATGAAGAATGGCCACAGATTTATTACACTTTTTAAATTCAAACATACACATCATTGCAAGCTACCAGGTATAACCATTAATAGAATTTCAATGTCAGACACAGGCCTGAAGACCTTGTTGGTACGTATACCCCCATCCAGACAATGAGGTTAGCCATTAATAGAATTTCAATGTCAGACACAGGCCTGAAGACCTTGTTGGTACGTATACCCCCATCCAGACAATGAGGTTAGCCCCAAACCCCAAAAAGAATTGTAGTCTTCTTCCTAAATTCAAATTTGGGCAATAACCATAACAACCTTAATTTATAACCAACAAAGACCACTCACCTCCAGCTGACCCGTTTATGCCCGTTAAATAACCTTGCACCGCCAACCCCCACCACAGGTAGCTCTTTTCAATGTCATCATGTGGGCCCATATTAAATATATCCAAACCTAAACCATCCAGGTTCATCCCATCTGGCATCAAAAAATCTCCCAGCTAAGCTGCCATTGGGACAAACAAAACTGGAAACAATGACATTCAACTTCCTTTGACATCTCTCCATACTCTTCTCGGTGTAACTTCTAACCAAACCGAATGCAAAATACTGTGCCAAATCAATCATACTTAATTTCATTGATGAAATAATATTTTTTATTTCATGGTCATTTTTTGCTGTATCGATATCTAAACCCATCAATCCATGACATATCCTCCATTACTTCAGATAAAATTTAAACCCAGTAAAAATCCTGAATCACATTTTCCCTAACTGGTTCTCTTGGTAAACCCAAATGCCTACCATACTGTAAGTCATGTCCTCTGGTCGCTGTAGAATAGGATTATGTGTGAATCAGACTCCATTTTGTCTGAATGTATGTGGAAAGAACTACGGCGCTCCCCTCAACACTTGAAAATAAAAAAAAATAAAAAACTCTAGTAGGAGCCTAAAACAAAGAAATATACTGGGCCTTCAAATTGCAGCTCAACCGTAAGGAGATCCTTTCTTGACCTCCACCAATGTGTTGTCTTGTAGTGATGGTGAGCGCATACAAAGAAGAAAGATAGACACAGTGTAAATAATAACCCTGTGACAGGGTAAATAAAAGCCACCAGCTATATGCCTGGCAGACATATGTTTAGTCTGCAGTGCAGCAGTGATGAGGTTAACTTCTCCTGGGAAGCTCATGTCAATTAGTTGAATCCCAGCTGCCTAATCAAGGTGTGATAAAAACCCCAGGATGTGCACACATGCAGCCTAGCTGGTCAGGAGACAGGAGTGAAATACTGAAGTAGATTACTGCTATAAGGTCTGTCTTTTTGTATGCTGTCTGAAGCAGCGAAATACCCTGAAACTCGGGAGAGAGAACAGCTTGATTTAAGGTCTGTTTTGCAAAGTACATGTTTTATGAACTGTTGTGTTTACCCTGCTGAAGAGAAGCTATTTTGTTTGCCATGCTGAAGACAAGGAATTTTGTTATGTCTGCTGAAGAAAAGCTATTTTTGTTTTGTGTGCTGTATATTTTGTAAGGCTAAATAAATAAGCCTTGTCAAGAAACCCCGCGTGTGTAGTTGCATGTACGCTGCAACAAACCCACTGAATAGAACACATATAAAACCACAGGGAAAGGGTAATAGACTATAAAAAAAGGCTGACGCCAGATCTTCTCACACGAGCAAGTGTGTGCCGATCCCATCAAGGTTTCTTTAGAGTTGTCCTCAAAAATCCACGTCATGGGGTAATACCCAGGGAATGGTAGTGTGGGAGATATAGATGGTTCCCTCCCTCTGGTACAGCTCCAAATAGGGGCGAGAACACGATCGTGTAACAAGTTACCTGATGAAGCGAAACGCGTAGTCCTGTGTCGGCATACCTGCTTTGTTCTGACCACTGAAGGCCACCATATTCCCTGAGGGAGAAGCTTCATCACAGGCCCTGTGACCGGACGTGGTAGCAGGGTGACGCGAAGGAGATCGGCACCAGAAGTGTTTTACTTGCATGTGAGTTTTGTATATTTATTTGTTGTTCACCAACTTCTTACACGATTTTTGATGACAACTCTAAAGAAACCTTGATGGGATCGGCTCACACTTGCCCGTGTGAGTATATCTGGCATCAGCCATTTTTTGTAGTCTACTACTCTTTCCCTGTGCTTTTATATGTGTTCCATTTTGTCTGACTAGCTTACAAAACTTGGTAATTAGTGTCACGCGAGACCAGGTCATTTACCCCTTTTTACCAGGATCATTCATTGAGCAAAACAAGGTAATGAAATAAATTGTAATTTATTCTGCATAAATTTGCTTACATACAATGATACCCAAAATACAGACAAAAAGACACACTAAATTTCCTAGGTGCAGGGAACTCAATGGGAGAGTTTTATCCTGACCGGGACTTAGCCCGGAATCTCCTGGAACCCAAATCGGCATAAAGTTTCATACACCACCGCTACGTTCTCTTCTTAGAACTATTAATAGGCTTTTCAGGCTCCAATTCGAAGGCGTTTGCTCTGCTACTCGTACAGAAGCAACTTTAAAAAGCCCCCCCGCGCTCTTACAACTGGAGACTGCGAATCTGATTGGCTCATCGATTCTTATAGTATTTTCAGTTTTATTCACAAAACTGAACAGTCAATCAATGCATGGGAACTTTCCCAAGCAACCAATCCAAAATAGCCAAGAGACATACGCAAGCCTGCCACCTCTCTCACTGGCTATCTCAATGCCACACGCTGGTGCATGCTCCACCAGGTCTGGCAGAGAAAGTGGCATCCCGGAGGACTGCCATTGATCTCTGGACCTGGTACTCTGCCTTTCCCCGCTGACCAAATGCTATTCACACCTCTGGGCCTCCTCTGGTTGCTTTGAACTCCGATGTCCAGCAGACTTACCAGCACTTATGGGTTTGTTGGGCAGCCTGTTTGGACATTAGTTCCGAATGTACAAAAGCACATTACATTACAGCACAGATGCAGCGGCTGTTATTCGGACACTTCACGTGTTATATTGTTCGAATAACGGCCACTGCATCTGTATAGTTAGTATCCTCCCAGGCAGAAGAGGCCGGTAACTGGAAACAAAGTGTCTTACAGGGAGTGAGGCTCACATGTGCGAGGGAATTAACCATAACATTGCCTGCAGCCAACCGGACTGACAACATTATTGCAGGGAAATGTATAGCCAGGGGCTACATGGCAACAAATAACTTAAATGTTTGGCAATCATGGTATCTACAGTAGTTCATGTCCGTAGTTGACATCTGAGATTCTCCTACGGAGCTCCCATGTGGTCTTCCCTATTTATCTTTTCCCACAGTCACAGGTGATAAGATAGCCATGATCATAGGAGTCCTCTCAAGTGGGAAAACGTGCAAGAGAAGAACGTCAAGAATGTCCAATGAGGTACTAAAAGGCTTTGGCACCTACTCATACCATGCTTATGTTAATGCCCCACTAAAAAATTATTTTTTTCTTAGGAATTTGGTCAGGGAGGAAAGAAAAACCTGTTTGGCGTCTGAGATAAGGAGAGGTGTGTTAGCTATTTCCAGCCAGGGAAGGTCTTTATAATATAAATATATACATTTACAGTACATGTTCTTCCAGGTGTAGTGTGTATACTTGTAGTACAGTGTCACGGGAGACACACGTTAACCGGGATTATTCATTGAGCAAAACAAAGTAGAGAAATAAATTGTCATTTATTCGACATAAATTCGCTTACACACAATGATACACAAAATATAGACAAAAAGACACACTTACTTTGGGGCTGGGGTCGAAAACTAGACTTTCCTAGGTGCAGGGATCTCTATAGAAGAGTTTTACCCTGACCGGGACTTAGCCCGGAATCTCCTGGAACCCAAATCGGCATAAAGTTCCACACGTCACCGCTACGTTCTCTTCTGAGAACTTGGTCCCTCCTGACCGCGAGTTAGTCCAAATCTCCTGGAACTCAATTCGGCATAAAATTCCAGCCGCGTCCGCTACGATCGTTTCTGAGAACTTGAGCGAAAAGACGGGACTTAGTCTCTGCCGGGCAGGCTTTTCAGGCTTGAAATCGAAACCGGTTGCTCTGCTATTCGCACAGAAGCAACTTTGAGAAGCCCGCCCGCGCTCTCACTATGGGGAACTCCGAATCTGATTGGCTCACAGATTCTTATAGTATTCTGAGTTTCATTCACAAAATTCAGCAGCCAATCAACGCGTGGGAAAATTCCCAAGCAGCCAATCAGAGCCAAGCTGGCTAGAAAAGCTGGGTCAGCAGAAAATCTGAAATAGCCAAGAGAAATGCGCAAGCCTGCCCCCTCTCTCCCTGGCTTTCTCAATGCTAACCCGCTGGGACAGGCTCCACCAGGTCTGGCAGAGTACAGTACGTTGCATTCCGGAGGACTTCCATTGATCTCCAAACCTGGTACTTCGTCTTTCCCCGCTGACCAAATGCTGTTCACACCTCTGGGCTTCCTCTGGTTGCTTTGAACTTCGATGTCCAGCAGACTCACCAGTGCCTATGGGTTAGCTCGGGCTGCCTGTTTGGACATTAGTTCCGAAAGTTAAAGCACATTACATTAAAGTATCATTTAATACATTAAGGTATATTTTACTATACTTCCGAGTCTCTGGTTACAGGGGACAGAAAAGGGAACATATTGTAGTTTTATTTCTATCTGCCTTATTCCCCACACACTTTCCCTTGGACTCAGTTTGGACTCTCAGAGCCCCCCCCCCTTCAATCTTATTTATGGTTGGGGCACCCACAAACACTACACTGATTGTGGGTCACCTTAGCACTAACTGGGGTACCCCCCTTAACCTAGAGATTCCATCAGCCACGGGAATACATGCTTTATCCCTGTGCCCCATTCTCCTTTCTGGGCTGTGCTGAAGCAGGGTACCCTAGTGGTGAGTTGCGCTTGCGTTTTCAAAGGAGGTATTGCCGGGACAATGTGCCTACATGTATCCGAGAACCAGGCATGATTCCCGGGTACATTTATGGGGGAACCAACAACTCCGGACCCCAACCTCCTAGGCACATTCTGTCAACGGTTCCTCCGCAAATACTTGAATTACAGACAGTACATTGGAATGGTACACGAATCAGAGGTAACCAAAATGGGCTTGACCTTTATTAAAGAGCCTGGTTACCCTCTCCCGTCGCAATTAGCAGTTTTGGTTTTGCTAAATTGTACCGTATAGCTCATAATCAGGGAATGTGAAGGAGGTTCTTACAGACTAGGATACCTGTCAAATCAGTAGGACAAAAGCGTCTTTAGAAAGTAGGAATATTAGTAAGACAATAAACATCGTTTTTAGAGATTATAAAGCTGTTTATCAGTATAACACAATGGAGGTTTTATGTAAGAACAAATATTGATAGTATGACTGCAAAACTAACAAGAATGAGATACAAATATAAAGAATCATTATTCTAACATGATAACTGGGTAAGGCGAAAGAACATGTTTTTTGCAGTCTATTAAAATTAATTGCTGTGTATAGTTTGGTTGATTGCCAGAAAACTTGTGTGGTAGTTTTTAAGATGTTAGTAGGACACCTATTCAGATCAACTCTGAATCGAGCACTATGCAAACGTTCTCCACTCTGTAACCAAAGCCTATATTTAGTCTACAGTAAATATGAAGCATCCGACTCAAATAAAATAAAGATTAGAACTGCTAAGAAACTTGTCTCCAGATACTTTGTTCAAAACTACTGACAGAAAGTCAGGTGCAAGAGAGTCTAGGCACAAAGTTCACCTTTCCTGTCTTGCCTTCAAATACTTTCTGGGCAAGCTACCCAGCTACCTGAACAAGCTCCTCACCCCTACCACATGCAGCACTTATCATCTGAGATCTGACTCCAAAAGACTGTTCATGGTCCCACGGTTCAACAAAGTATCCGGCCGCTCCTCCTTCTCTTACCGTGAACCCCAAAACTGGAACAACCTACCGGAGACTCTCACATCCACCACCAGTTTAAGTTCTTTCAAAACTAAGGCTGTCTCACATTTTAACCTGGTCTGTAACTGCTACATACGCCTATAATATATATTTTCTGTAACTGTGCATGCAATGTCTTGTATATAATGTATACCCTGTTCATTTATGTAACTGTATTTGCAACCATGTATTATTTGTCTTACCTCTGTGCCCAGGACATACTTGAAAATGAGAGGTAACTCTCAATGTATTACTTCCTGGTAAAACATTTGAGAAAGAAAGAAAGAAAGAAAGAAAGAAAGAAAGAAAGGATTTACTTTTCAATGGCGAGTCAGCTCAGATTTAGAGTCCCACCTACTTCCAAAGGGGGGATTGAGTGGGTGTGCTCTATTGCAGTGGGGCAGTACCTACCACAAAACTTCAGATTACGTACAGACGAGACAACGAGTATTCTAAAGCTTGCCTTAAACTAGCCCGGTTACATGCTGGGTACATGCTGGGTGTAACCTGGCAAGTTTAAGGCAAGTTTAAGGCATTTCTGCATTGATTAATGGCCCATCGGATTAACACAGCAGGGGTCCCAGGAAGTCCCATTCAGTTTGAATGGGACTTCCAGGGACCCGTGCTGTTAATCTGATGGGCCATTAGTTAATGCAGAAATGCCTTACACTTGCCTTAAACTAGACCCAGCATGTACCCAGCATGTACCTGGGTCTTTTTGGCGATTGCCACTGGTTTGTGTTAGAATAACCGTCGGCATTACAGTAAGTAACCGGACGTTATTAGCCTATTCCTAGAAATAGTATAAAGGGTTTTGACATAAATCAATATGGATTTTATCCATGAACAGGCTAATGCATTCACCTGGCAGCACTGTAAATGTAGGGATGCTCCACAATCCAAACTAATGCCGGATCAAAACAAAACCCTACAAAGACAGTAGGGTTATAGTACTATAAGTGCACATGCAATGGGCAAGTAAATTAGGACTACTAGAAGGACTTAGTTATAAATGAAAAGTTCAGTCCGCGCTCTGGCTCTTTAAACTTGGAGTGTTGGTCCCTCTCAGTTCTCTTGCTGCTTCTGTGTTTATGAGGTGTCTCCCCCACCTCCAAATGTGGTCTCCACCGGAACCCGATGGTGATACCAATATCAGCAAAACAAGAAAAAACACAAAAGCGCACCAAGATGAGAGATAGATATTGTATTAGCAACAAATAATAAAATTAGTAACTTACATATAAAATTTCTTTAATAATCCCCGATTCTGGTGTCTATCACAGGAGTAGGGCATCACATAGGAAGTATGAAGGGTAATCTCAGTTCTGAGAGATCAGACCCGCGCGCTGGGGCTGTCTCTGTTCACTCTCCTGTCCTCCACGTGTGGTAGGAACCGGGGCCTTCAATAGGTGTCCTTAGGATGCCTGTCCGTTTTTGATAGCATAGAAACGATCGGAAATAAGCAGGAACGGTACACTTGAGTGTGTACTGGTGGTGGGTAGTAAAACCGCCAGCCACAACAGTCGCGACGCGTTTCGTTTAACAAAGTAAACTTCTTCAGGCATTGAAGGCCCCGGTTCCTACCACACGTGGAGGACAGGAGAGTGAACAGAGACAGCCCCAGCGCGCGGGTCTGATCTCTCAGAACTGAGATTACCCTTCATACTTCCTATGTGATGCCCTACTCCTGTGATAGACACCAGAATCGGGGATTATTAAAGAAATTTTATATGTAAGTTACTAATTTTATTATTTGTTGCTAATACAATATCTATCTCTCATCTTGGTGCGCTTTTGTGTTTTTTCTTGTTTTGACTTAGTTATAAAGTTGTGTTTTAAGACAGGAAGTGAATGGGGGAGAGAGAAGGTGCTTGGTGGATATTGAGGGTAAGGGCATGCCAGAGGTGTGGAGAGGTTTTAGGGGATATAGGGCTTTAGATACGGAAGGGGTAGACAGAAGAAAAACTTGAGCAGAACACAAGAGGAGAGCTGGGGTATAGTGAGAAATCATGACAGAGCTATAAGGAAGTAGGAAGGTATCGCCTTAAAAGAGAGAAGGCACCTACTGATACTGAGTGTATCATAGTGCTGCCATCAGAAATGGAGAAGAGGGCAATAAGGCTTGGAAGTCAATATGAGGAGCTTCATATTGGGCATGTTAAGTTTGAGATGGCGAAAGATCATCAAGGATGATATGACAGAGAGACATTCAGTAACTTTGGTCTGGACCACAGGTGTAAGATCTGGGGTTGGAAGTAAATTTGAGTGTCATTAACATAAATGTGACATTTGACCCCAAAAGATGAGAAAGGTGATCAGAAGAGGTCCCAGGACAGACTCCTAGGGTAGGACCTCATAGGGCTGAGAAGTTTTTAGTCTCAAAGAAATGTTTAAAAGCATCAAGAACGGTAAACATTCAAACTCAAAATGATAATACTCTGACATTAAAACAAAAGGACTTAATGCTGATATGGGGTTTCTTACACACTACCGTAATTTGTTGTAATGTACATTTTACAATTAACCCCTTTCCCACCCCCTACACCCCCACCCTTTTTCTCACTATCCCTTCCATCCATTTATGGCCCTGTCTGTTGATGTATCCTTCTCTTTGCCATTCCCTAAGAGAAATCAAAAAGGGAAAAGGATAAATGAATTAAAGAGACGCTGATAGTACAATGGGATATTTAGGATAGGATACCAAGATTATGAACTATATGAAGGAGAAGAGATTGGTTCACAGTATCAAAAGCAGCAGAAATGTAAAGTAATATTAAAAGGTAGGAATCACCTTAGTCTTTGGCAGTATGAAACTAATGAGCTATTTTGGTTTGGGCTTTCAGTGAAGTGAGCTTGTAGATGGTCTAGCAGACCAAAACCAGCTATCCGGTGGAGGGTAGAAGGTGTGGGATTCCAACTCTCCCTTGGCACCTCTCCTTACTCCTCGTAACTGAAGCACCTCATCTCACCTGTACCATGTGTTTGCATACCTACTCCATGCTGGTACCACCATCTTACAGCCGACCTGCTTTTGAAGCCTGTAGGCCCGTTTCAGTCTATTCAAGGTTTGTGGCATTCTGGTACTTTGTCCATGAACCACCATTCACCGCAAAGAAGACGTCTTGTTCTCAGTATCTCTGCTTCACTCCCGGATCCCCCTGTTAATCCTCGGATAATCCCTTTAATCTCAGGCCCCTAAATGGGCTTTGGCTAAGGCGAGAAGAGTGATTAGATCTCCTAGTCCTCTTCTGTATTGGTCCTGCCTCTAGTAATTTAGCCAGCTCAGTTTTTCCATGATTAGATCCTTGCTTAACTGCTTAACTGCCCACCATATGTTCCCTGAGAAAGCTCTCCTCACCATCCAGCAATGTCTCAAGCCTAACCCTGCTCAGCTACAATTCAATGTTATCCATGGCCATGAATCCCTGAGTAGAATATTGAATTTGGTCTCTTACATAAAAGCTAGACTCACACAATTCCTAAATCCTGCCTAAGGGATACATGTTCAGGAACTAACTTCAGAGAGGGAGAAATTCAAAGCGCAAATACACTGGTCCCAAAAACCTCACCCACTAGACAACTTATGCCCCCAAAAATTAAACCAACAACACTCTTTAAAAAATTCAAAGAAAAACATGACAGCTAAGAAATACCATTCCCCCTATTGCTCCAAGACCTTGTCAGTTTGGTCATGCTCACTCTCCTGCTAATACAAAGTGCAACTTAACTTCCACACAGGTGTCAGCCCACGAGGGCGATGATGACCGAGAGTGCCTGAGGCCTATCATTTCAGAGAGAGGATTTCATAAGACAGGTGGAAGCTTTGGGTTGACCAAGAGGCCAAATACAAGGACTAGAAGGTCCATCCAATCTTGGTTTACAAATTGTTTGATGCCAGGCAATTTCTAGAGAGATTAAGAACTAGGACTAACAAGACTATGGCTACTTAGAACACACTTGTGCCTAGAAGTGTCCAAATAGAATTGGTTATAGAACAAACTCAAGAACATGAATGTTGGACTGATGCTTTGAGAGATAGCCTAAAGGCACAGGAAGATGGAGGTTGACTTAAAAAATGGAGACCTCAACTTCCACAAAGGCCTAAAACTTATCCAGAACAATTATTGTCAAAGCAAAAAAGGGGTTGAGACCTGAGCTTGTTTAATATAAATTGAGGTCTCTATATTTCCCCCCGAGCTTACGCTTTAGGAGGACTGAATGTGTTTGTGTATAGGAGGGTGGTCCTAATAAAAGTTATGGGGGAAACTGATGCGAATAAGAGGGTGATCCTTTTACAGTCTGTTGGGCAGCTGATATGTGTACTGTAAATTGTGATCCTATTAAATTATACAGTATATTCAGATACTCTAATTACTGTACAGTGCAGCATGTTGAAGACCATAATATTTAGGTATCTATAAACTGTTCAGCTGAGAAAAATTGTAATTGCAGCTTCAGTGAGCAGTTTGTCACCTTGTCACCATCACTGTCATTGCACTGTGATTGTCATTGTCACAGAGACTAGAACTGACGTATCCTTTAATTTCGGAGTGTTTCTGGGACATTGTATCCCATACGTGCCTCGTTCCTCTTTAATTCGTGGAATTAGATTAATTGAGTCAATCACGGACCTGAATCAAAGGCCAGAAATAAACCTCCATGAGGTATGACAGGTTCTAATCCATAAAATTATCCCAATCCACTCAACGCTAAAATTATTCCTAATCCTGACACACATACATCTGAGAATGTCCTACATACAGACCACGTGTGTCGGCATGACTGTCCTGTCCTGTGTTTGGGAGATATATAAACCTACAGGTTCCAGGGTAGGGGATATCAGAGCTTTGTGTTTTTACCTGACATTAACAGCTGTCCCTGGAGTGGGTTTGAACTCAGCAATCAGCATGGCTAGTGAACGCTCAATGTGTAAAGCCGGACTGTGGGTTGTGGCTGCCTGTCTCATACTGAGTCTGCAGGGAGCAGGTGAGTGATATTGATCTCTCTCTCTCTCTCTCTCTCCTTTATCTTTCTCTATCCTCTCTCTCTCTCTCTCTCTCTCTCTCTCTCTCTCTCTCTCGCTCTCTCTCTCTCTCTCTCTCTCTCTCATTCTCTCTCTCTCAAGATAAGTCTCTCTCTCTCTCTCAAGATAAGTCTCTCTCTCTCTCTCAAGATAAGTCTATCTCTCAATATAAGTATCTCTCTCAAGATAAGTCTCTATCTCAAGATAAGTCTCTCTCTGTTGGTGTCAACGATGCCTCATTGAAACAGCTAGTCTCTCAATCTCCATGTCTCCATCCCCCTCTCTCTCTCTCTCTTCAGTCTATCCCTCTCGCTCACTCTCTTTCTGTCTCTTGTTATCTCGCTCTGCCACTATCTTTCCACTTCTATCTATATAAACTTTTTAAATCTAATACACTATCATTAATTCAGTCTCTTTCTCTCTCTTCCTCCTCTCCCTCCCTTGTATCTAATCTCGACTCTCTCTCTCTCTCTCTCTCTCTCTCTCTCTCTCTCTCTCTCTCTCTCTCTCTCTCTCTCTCTCTCTCTCTCTCTCTCTCTCTCTCTCTCTCTGTCTCTCTCTCTCTCTCTCTCCTTTATCTCGCTACCTCTCTCCTTTATCTCGCTCCCTCTCTCATTTTCTTTGTTTCCCATTTGTGAATCTAACACAACGCTTTGTTTTTCATTTTTATTCCAACAGAGGCTCAGACAAACACAACTGCCACTGGTATGTATTATAGCACCAACAGGAGCTATGTGTCTGTCCCTCCCCCCGCAGGGTGACACAGTGACACAGGCAGAAGGGAGCAATGTGTCTGTCCCTCCCCCCGCACGGTGACACAGTGACGCAGACAGAAGGGAGCTATGAGTCTGTCCCTCCCCCCGCAGGGTGACACAGTGACACAGACAGAAGGGAGCTATGAGCCTGTCCCTCCCCCCGCAGTGTGACACAGTGACACAGACAGAAGGGAGCTATGTGTCAGTCCCTCTCCCCGCAGGGTGACAATGTGGCACAGACAGAAGGGAGCTATGAGTCTGTCCCTCCCCCCGCAGGGTGACACAGTGACACAGACAGAAGGGAGCTATGAGTCTGTCCCTCCCCCGCAGGGTGACACAGTGACACAGACAGAAGGGAGCTATGAGTCTGTCCCTCCCCCCGCAGGGTGACACAGTGACACAGACAGAAGGGAGCTATGAGTCTGTCCCTCCCCCCGCAGGGTGACACAGTGACACAGACAGAAGGGAGCTATGAGTCTGTCCCTCCCCCCGCAGGGTGACACAGTGACACAGACAGAAGGGAGGTATGAGTCTGTCCCTCCCCCCCGCAGGGTGACACAGTGACACAGACAGAAGGGAGCTATGTGTCTGTCCCTCCCCACCGCATGTTGACAGAGTGACACAGACAGAAGGGAGCTATGAGTCTGTCCCTCCCCCCCGCAGGGTGACACAGTGACACAGACAGAAGGGATGTATGAGTCTGTCCCTCCCCCTGTAGGGTGACACAGTGACACAGACAGAAGGAAGCTATGTGTCTTTCCCTCCCCCCGCAGGGTGACACAGTGACACAGACAGAAGGGAGCTATGACCCTGTCCCTCCCCCGCAGGGTGACAGAGTGACACAGACAGAAGGGAGCTATGAGTCTGTCCCTCCCCCCGCAGGGTGACACAGTAACACAGACACAAGGGAGCTATGAGCCTGTCCCTCCCCCGCAGGGTGACACAGTGACACAGACAGAAGGGAGCTATGAGTCTGTCCCTCCCCCGCAGGGTGACACAGTGACACAGACAGAAGGGAGCTATGAGCCTGTCCCTCCTCCGCAGGGTCACACTGTGTCCTTCTCTCTTGTCACAGGTGTCCCAGGATGGGGTGTGGCTCTCTTAGTCCTGACCTCACTGATCCTCGCCTGCCTGCTTTGCAGTCTTGGCTGTGTGGTAAGAAACCCCAAACACTTACATAGGTTCCTAGCACATGGTATATAAACTGACAGTAAATGATATAAGAAGGGGTCTCACCCTGGGATTGCAATAAGATATTAGGGTCAGCTGTGCCTCCCTCTTATTGGATAAGACAGGACATCTCACACAGAGGATTCCAATAAGTTTTTTGGGTTAGCGTTGCCTCTCTCTGATCGGATAAGAGGGACTTACACTGGGATACACTGGACACACACACACACACATACACACACACACACGGTTCCTATAAATTTATAGGACTAGCGGTGCCTCTCTGATGGGGTAAGAGAGCGTCCCACACAGGGGATTGCTATAAGGTAATAGGGTCAGCGGTGCCTCCCTGTGATGGGATAAGAGGGCGTCTCATGCAAATGATTCTTTCAAGTTAAATGTAATATATGATAAAAGGAGAATTTTGATGGTTCAATGTAATATACCATTGAATATATAAATTATATTAATTCACTATTAATATTAATGATCTAACCTACCCAATGTATTATCTTTCCTTTCAGCCTTTGCTGTTTAAGAGCTGTGGAGGAGATAGCAATTGTGGATTTTCACACGGAAAATAACACTGAAAAGTCTCTTCGTAAAGCGTTCTGGATCCTGTAGTCTGGATCTCCCTTCTCTGGTTCTGGATTTACAGTGCATTATGGACCCTGCAGCTCCGGATCTCTATCCGAATCTGGATTTGCAATGCATTCTGGTCATAATCTCTACCTACCTGTTTTTTTTTCTGAACTTTACTCACATGTAATTGTATTAATTAAAACGATAATCTAAAATATAATTCCTAGCATGTGTACCTCTAATGCGAAAATTGTGGGAAATGTATTTGAAAAAAAATGTTCAAGTGTGAAAAAGATAAATCATTAAAATAAGTGTTTAAATAACGCATTTTATTTCGGTTACTGATCTATCAATCTATTGCCCATATCAGGACTATCCATCTACTGTATGACCGTGAACTTAGATGAGGATGACCAAGGAAAGTGAGATGTAGAACTTGGACTAGCCGTGTTCCTACTACAAGTTTGAAGTCTTGGGCTACAGTACCAAGTGAGACTAAGGCCTGATGACTACTTAGAACTAGAACATGTTTATGTCTTCGAGCAGGGGTGAGCAAAATTACCAACACACACCCCCTTGTCTCCTCTTTCCTCCGGCTCGTGCCCCCCCCCCCTCCCTGCACGGCTCCGGCATCAAATGACGCATTGGGGTCATTTGATGTCACGTTGCCAGGGCAATGTGATGTCACGTGAGCCCACAGTGTTATTTGACGCCGGTTGCCATGGAGACGTGACGCTGGACCTCCTGGTAAATGAAAAGTTACAGAGGCCTCGAGCGATCCCCAGCATTTATTTTACATGCCTTCAGGGAAGCGCAGGGCCTCTGTAACAGCCGCCCCTTCCCCCCAGAAAATCCCCTGGGGGGCGCACCGCTTTGTGCACCCCCCCCCCACGTTGCGCACTGCTGTCTTAGAGTATCTAGCAAGACTGAGATATAGACCAGGGATTGAGCTTGAGTCCTTGACAGAGAGCCTATGTCCGAGGAAGGTGGAGGTGGACAGAGGAAGATGGAGGTGGACCTGAGAAGATAGATTATCTTAACTTTCACACATGTAGGCCTGGAAATAGATTTCCGTGAGTGACTGAGGACTAGAACTAGGACCAGGAGTGAGGACTATCCAGAGAGCCAATAATTGAATGGCTACTTACTGTAAAACACATTAATGCTTTGGAGTGTCCAAAAAAACGGAGTTCTAGAACATGATCTAGAACAGAAATTGGGACTGAAACATTGACAGAGAGCCGAAGACCCAGACAAAAGGAGGTTAATACTGTATATAAAGTGGACTTGAAAGAATTTCAAGTCGTCAAACCAACAAAACCAGAACATACAATTTGGGTGAAGAATGACCAAAGCTTTATTAAACTTTTAAAATACAAACATATATTGTTGTCAGCTACCAGATATAGCCATTAACATCACTTCAGTGTCAGATACCAACCTAAGGACCTTATGGGCACCTACACCTCCATCCAGACAACGAGATTATCCCAAGCCACAGCTGTCTAGCCTCCTCCCCAAACTCATTTTGGCAATAAGCGAAGGCCTCTGTAACTTCACTTACCTTGACTCAGACGGCTTCTGGTAATGCATCTCCATGGCAACACGCCGTCAGATAATACAGCGGGGTCACGTGACCCTGCGTTGCCATCATGGTAGCGTGACTTTGTGAAATCAAAACGCCGGAGACAAGGTAAGGAGGGGGGGGGGGGGGGGCGAGGAAGTGGGGAGAGCCGGCAAGGGGGTGCAGGGGAAAATGATTGTGCACCCCTGCTCTAGGTCAATATTAAATATATCCAAGACTATTACATCCAGGTTCAATCCATCTGGCCTCAATAAAGTCCTAGTATCGTCTCCCAGGTATGCTGTCCATGTGAGGAACAAAACAGGAAACCGCTACATTCAACATCCTGTGACATCCTTCAATAGCCATAGAGTCTCTCGCATCTCTCCATACTCTTCTCAGTGTAACTTCTGACCAAACCAAAATCTATTCGACAATGGAAAATACTGTGCCAAATCAATTATACTTAATTGCGTTGATTAAATCAATTTTTTTTATTATTCTTCCAAGGTTTTCCCTTGCATCAGTCAATAAAATCATCGATTCATGACATATCCTCCTAATCTCCATTACCTCAAATAAAAGTTAAACCCAGTTCCAGCCCTGAATCCCATCTTACCCTAACGTCTTCTCTTGGCAGATCAACATTCCTACCGTAAGACATGTCCTCTGCTCACCTGGGAGTCATTGTAGGATTGTCCCACAATCCAAACTAATGCAGGAGGTAAACAACAACCTACAAAGACAGAAGGGCAAGAACTTGTGAGCTACTTGAAAGGCTGAATTAAAGAGTTGTTTTTTAAGATGGGCTGTGAATGTGGAGAGAGGAGGTGCTTGGTGGCTATCGAGGGGAAGGGCATTCCAGAGGTGTGGAGACATGTCTTCTGCTCGCCTGTAAATCTAGAGATGCCCCACAATCCAAATTAGTGCAAGAGAAGAACAAAAAGCTATATAGACAGTAGGGTTATGGTAAGTGCACATGCAAAGGGCAAGTGCTTTAGGGCAACTAGAAAGCTTGGTGGATATTGAGGGGAAGTGCATTCTAGAAGCGTGGGAAGGTTTTAGAGTGAGACGTAAGGACTAAGCTAGGAGGGGCTGAGGAGTGTTTAGCTTTAAAAACGAGGAAGATATTTTTGTAAAGTAATACGCCATTTAATGGGAAGCCAGGAGAGGTAGAGATATATTAAGGAGATAGTTCATTTATTCTAGCAGAAGCATTTATAATACATTGTGGGGGAGACAGGTCAGAAGCCGGACAGTAGAAGGTTACAATAGTTAAGTCAGGAGAGGACGGGGGCATGCCTTATAGTTTTAGCAGTAGAGCGACAAAGGAAAGGGAGTACCTTTGCAACGTTTAAAAGGGAAAAGGTACAAGTTTTAGCATCAGTTTGAATGTGAAAAGAGAATGTGAGGGAGGCGTTGAGTGTGACACCAATTGATAGTGGGTGTATGAGGGTGCTACCAACAGTAATGGAGAAGTGGGCTGCGACAGGACCTTTCCCCAGTTTAAAAAAGCAGCCCACATAAAGCCTGTTGGTAGCTGATGAGTCCAGCATGGAGCTGGTTAATTGCTTCGGTCAATTAGCCAGTCTCCACCTGGCTCATCAAGCAGGTTTAAAACTGTGCTGCCCCAAATGCAGGGGATCTCTCTAGCACTAAGGAAGTGTGAGCTGTCAGTGAGATCCCAAGGAACCAGACCCTCTATTTCAAGACTCGGCGTTCCCTGGAACCCACCAGAGGGTGCACCACACGGACACCAACACAGACCCGGAGACTGATACACAGAGCATCCCGTGGCTTAAAGGTCCCTCTTTGGACTTTGGGGTCAGAGGTTGGCAGAAGGCCTAGCCTCCCAGCCCTGCAGATAGAGACTGGGAAGTGTGAGTCAGCCCTTACAGAGGGATAGAACAAGAGACAGGGGGTGCCCAATGCTACATCCAATTGACAAAACATATATGATGAAAAGAATAAAGTAAAATACTTCAATAATAATAATATTAAATACTTGGTTATTTAGTTAACCCTTTGGCCAAAGGCATCATAAGCCTGCATACCAAACGTCAAGGTATAACCAAAATAATGCAGGTCCTACACTACACTACATTGTGAACCCTTCCTTTACCTCTGCAAGAGGGGAAGAACCATTATAGGTCTTGTTCCTGCAGCAAATGAAATGACCTCCCAAGTTAAAAAGGTGAAGGAGGAGGAGTGAGCTCTGGGGGGAGGTGCCACAGCCTCCAATTGACTGCTACCAGTCAGACATAGATTAACACACATTCCCAGCTCGCTCAAACTCCCACACCCACCACATCATGAATATATATTTATGTCAACCAGAGAGCTACTGAGGGATAGTCCTGTT
Source organism: Ascaphus truei (assembly GCF_040206685.1). Classification (NCBI taxonomy): domain Eukaryota; kingdom Metazoa; phylum Chordata; class Amphibia; order Anura; family Ascaphidae; genus Ascaphus; species Ascaphus truei. The sequence continues at coordinate 3,067,810 of NC_134502.1, read as the reverse complement.
TTATTTGTTTTTGCTGCAGAAGGAGGATTACTACCGCACACCATATATTACAAAATCTTTAATATTTACCGGTGCTCTTGCGTGAAAAGAAGTCCTGCCGGAAACCCAAGTCATACCCTGGTATATGAATAACACAAGGCACTGCAGATGTTTTCGAAATGCTATTTAATGAGCCAAAAAGGTAGACACGTTTCGACCAATGTGGTCTTTTTCAAGTGGGGAGTGGCCACTCACCAACTTGAAGAAGACCACATTGGTCGAAACGTGGCTAAGTTTTTGACTCATTAAATAGCATTTCGAAAACATCCGAAGCGTCTTGTGTTATTCTTATTTGTTTTTGCTTGACATGAAGCTGTATTGAAAAAAGCAGTGTGACTACAACACAACTTAAAACAGTAGCTCACTAGCTAACGTCAGCATGCAATCCAAAGGTAGCAAGCAGTGGGTGTGCAGGGGAGGATACACAGACCCGACAGTGCTAGCCCCAACGGTGTCAACCCCAAAAGGGGAGTAACCAGGGAAATGGGGAATATAAGGTAAAATAACATGACATGAACTCACACGGCCATGTGTGAGTCTGTGCTGCACAAGGTATCTTGGACAATGGGTCCCTGGCGGGACGTCCCTCGGCATACGCGGGGGTTGGGGTGTAGGGGGAGGAACCCTCGTAGGGCACCAAATGCCAATAGGGTAGAAGATGCCCAGGTGGTGCGGTTAAAACACAATGCTTAATAACGCGATAAACAAATGCTACATTTTTTGTTACTATTGTAGCATTTGTTTGTCACGTTATTAAACATTGTGTGTTTAACCGCAATTTCCCGGCATCTTCTAATACTACAGAACTGATTTATGCTAAAAAAAAAAAGCAAGAGAATGCTGTGCCAACAGCGCAACTGGGTTTGATCAATGCTGTTGTCCTGACCAGCAGAATTTGTGGGTTCTAATCCTGTTGGGTCTGACACTGGTTCCCCCTTCCTCACAAGGGTTCTTTAGACTGATTGGCCTCAGGCTGCGTCAATAGAGGGGGGGAGCCGCGCTCCTCCGCGCTGACGCTGAGGCTCGTCTGCGCAATCAGAAGCGATTGCATGAACTAGCAGACGAACCAGCGTGCGCTATCGGGAGGCGGGGCACTGACATCACTGGGCCAATAGCCCCGCGAAGCGCCGACGTTGACGCTGATTCGCTCTGATTGGAGGTTTTCAGCCGACAGCGCGCTCAGGAAACAGGTTCAGCTGTCGCCTGAAAATCCCTGTGCCTCAGCACGCCTGCGGACGCTCGCAGAAGCCCCCTCTGAAGACGTCCTCATTGAGGATGACGGGGCTCATCGCGGAGCGTCCGCACGGCTCAGCGCTGACTGTCCTTCTATGGACGCAGCCATAAGGATATATTTTAAGATGTGTGATTCATTAACATATACTTTATATAGACACCATTACCACGCCCTGGAAGGAAATATAAGTACGTATGTATGTATGTATGTATGTATGTATGTATGTACGTATGTATGTATGCATGTATGTATGTATGTATGTATGTACGTACGTATGTATGTATGTATGTACAGTATGTATGTATGTATGTATGTACGTACGTACGTATGTATGTATGTATGTATGTATGTACGTATGTATGTATGTACAGTATGTATGTATGTATGTATGTACGTACGTATGTATGTATGTATGTATGTATGTATGTACGTACGTATGTATGTATGTATGTATGTACAGTATGTATGTATGTATGTACGTACGTACGTATGTATGTACTGCTGCGGCCGAGTTTATTCGAGCATTTGCCCGTTCTCGGCCGCAGCAGTATCCTGGCGCGCGCCGGAGGGTGCCGGGCGCGCGCCAAAGCAGCGGAAGAGCGCCCTCCGATCGGGGCGCTCTCCCTACCGCTGCCGGGTCCGCCGGGTCCCCCGGAACCCCCTGCCGCCGTCCCCCACATCGCGGGACACCAGGGCTCCCTCGGGGAGCCCTGGACGCGCGTGCAGGGGGCGCTGACACCCGATGACGCGTGACCGCGCATCGGTGACGCGCGGCACGCCGAGGGAGTGGGGCTAGCAAGCCGGGGCATCCCCCGGCTTGCGGAACTAGCCCTGCTCGATTTAAACGTGTCGGTAGTGTATGTATGTATGTATGTACGTATGTATGTACGTACGTATGTATGTGTAACGGGTATTCCCCCACCAATCGCAGATCTGGTGTGGGTGCGGAGAACATACAGGGTTACCGGGTGTGGTGCTTTACCTGTTTGACTCACAGGAGGGCTGAGCTTCCACCACGGGGAACCTGGGGCAATTATATTAAGAGTAACACGGTACTCGGTGCAGCGCCTCCACCTGCGATGGTTCCTAGCAGAGCAGGAATGGTTCCTCGCAGGACACATACAATAACTCACACACCGTAATGTATGATAACCAATAACGTTTACTTAGGAAACATAACAAACAAATACTGTCAACCTAGAATATATACGGGTGTCCCTCTCTAGAGGCGACACTGACTACGGCGTCGCGCAGGACGCTTCCCCAAAACCGGATGATCCCACCCCGTGTCCATAGGATCCCCACCCAATGTCCCACACTCTTGCAGATAGAGGATATGGGTGACTGTGCAGTCACTATTAAAGCTAATGGCCATTTGGTGCACTTGTGGCTTTAAAGTACCTGCCCGAGCACTCCAGTGCTCGGATCCGCAACACTTCGCAAAGGATCTGTCGCTCGGCGATTCCGTCTGATCACAAGCTGGAGATAGTCTCTGTGGCCCCGACTTGAGCCCGAACCTCTTCACTGGAACCGCAGCGTCCGCTGTGTCTCTATCTAACTCTAGCGCTACTGTGACAGGATCCCTAACCTAGGGCCTGTCCCTGTAGCACCACAAACTGGGGAGTGAGGACCTATCTGGGACCTAAGGGGTTAATAGCCTGCTCCGCTCCCCTAACACTTCCCAGTCCTGACTCTAACTGAGAACTAGCACTCGCAGCCACGCGCTGCAACCTACTGGGTGCGTACAGCAACCGAGCTGCACAAACCCTGTGCCTTCTTGTCAGGCCTCACAGCACTGACAGCCGTGACCATGACAAGACAGCACACACACACTCACTAAGGGCAGGGTCCCTATCTTGGGCCGTCCCTTAGCAATTACCCACTAACCTGGTGCGGAGTTGGGGCCTACCTGGGTTGTGGGGGACCTTACGCGGTGCAGGAGCTACACTCGCTCCCTGCACCCTTCCTTCCCCTTCAGCTCCCCAGCTCCAACTGACTAGCGTGCTGCAAGCCCGAGAAATGTATCCTTTTTCTCCCTCTAGAGATCCCTGGCCCTCATTGGCCACACTGAGGCACCTGGTGTGCTTGGCCCTAAGCCTCATGGGAGTTGTAGTCCCGTGGAGGCTGCAAACATTTTGGGGCCGCGTGCGCGCCTTCCTTGCGCCTGCGCAAATCCCTAATGGCCGCCGCAACCTCTCCTGAACTTTCTCTACACTCGCGGGACTCTCTAAGGGCTCCCGTAACTCTCTAGCTAGTCCTGCGCATGCGCGACTCTGTCGGGCCGCCGGGGACGTACTGCGCATGCGCAAACCGGCGAGACATTGCGGCGCCCTGCACAGGAGCCACCGGAGATCTCCAGCGCACCGGAACGCTCCTTCCTCGGCCCCCACCCTCCAGAATGGCCGTCGGGTCTGCCGCTGGCCTCCGGCAGCACCCGCCATCGATCCTGGCCACGGAGGAGATGGGGGTCACAGGGAACAAAGGGTGACCGGGCTACATATGTATGTATGTATGTATGTATGTATGTCTTTATTTATATAGTGATAAGATAGATGATCCAAGGCACTATGGATTTTCAAAAGATTTATTGCGTCCAAACAGCACGACGTTTCGACCTTCTCTGAGGTCTTTCTCAAGTGACTAGAGAGACCTCAGAGAAGGTCGAAACGTCATGCTGTTTGGACGCAACAAGTTTTTTGAAAACCCGTAGTGCCTTGGATCATCCATCTTAACTTTATGCTCAGGATTTCTTTAGACAGGTTTTCCCAATCATATAAATAACAAATAATACAAATAACAGGTCACGGGAATAAGTGCTTCAGACATAAAAGTAACATTGCGGAAGAGGAGCACCTGCTCCGAAGAGCTTACAATCTAATTTGTATGGAGGACGTACAGCGAGGCATTCTGGTAAGTGCGTCTGCAGGGGGCTGTTACGGGCATTTTGCTTGTAAAGAAACTACAAACTTGTGTAGTATGTCGTTTTTGTACCAAGAAATATATTACACCGTTTTTACACAAATGTCATATCGTATGGTAGGAACATACCAACACGTTCGATGTTGCAGTGATAACATCGAAACTACTGTACCTGAATAGGCCCCTTAAGCGCTTTGAGGCAGGGCCTCTTCTGGTCTATCCTACTTCTTCTAACATCATTGTAATCCTCTGTAAATGTTACTTATGCCCAGTGTTCGACAAATCCATTCACCTACAGGCCCGTGGCGACTGGATTTGACCCCGTGGCGACCTCCTCATGGCCGCCCAAGCATGGCGGGATTGGGGACGGGACTAGGTGGCGAGTAGATTTTTTGGTTCGGCGAGTAGATTTTTGGGTGATTTGTCAACCACTGCTTATGCCCATAATCATATCTCTAACTGTCCATGAAATATCTGCAAACTGGAGGCGTACAACCTTTGTTCATGTAATGCAACCATGTGTTATTATGATTCTGGATTTTCCTGTCTGTTTCCTGTGTAACTAAATAATTGTATTTAATTGTAGTTATTCTGAAACTGACTGTAAAGTAAGGCCCCTTAAGTGGAGGCCTGTATTTACTTAAAAAAATAAATGATGATGATGATGAGTAACTAGTAATTAGATTGTAAGCTCCTCGGGGCAGGGACTCCTCTTCCTTAATGTTACTTTTATGTCTGAAGCACTTATTCCCATTACCTGTTATTTATAGTATCTGTTATTTATTTGATTACCCCGTGTATTACTGCTGTGAAGCGCTATGTACATTAATGGCGCTATATAAATAAAGACACACAATACAATACAATACTACTTTATTCTTTGGCAGCATGAAAGTCATTAGCTATTTTGGTTTAATCTTTCAGTGGATTGAGCATTGAAGAACACAGATTGTAGATGTTCTAGGACAGGGGTGCGCAAACTGGGGGGGCGCGCCCCATGGGGGGGACACTAGATTTTCTGGGGGGGTGGGGGGCACGCTCTTCCCCCAGGGATTTAAATTAAATGCCGGGGGACCGCGCGAGGCCTCTATAACACACTTATCTTCCCTTCCAGCGATGCGTCGTCATGGTGACCCAGCGTCAAATTATGCCGCGGAATCATGTGGGGGGAGGCGAGGCTTCGAGAAGAGCAGGCAGGGGTGTGCACGGGGAAATGTTTGCACACCCCTGGTCTAGGAGATCAACACCAGCTAACCGTTGGAGGGTAGAAGGTCTAGGATTCCAACTCTCCCTTTGCACCTCTCCTTACTCCTGGTCACCCAAGCACCTCGCCTCACCTCTACCGGGTGTTCGCATACCTACTCCATGCGGGTAGCACCATGTTAAAGCCGACCAGCCTTTGAAGCCTATAGCCTGTTACAGTCTTTTCAAGGTTTGTGGCCCTGTGGAAACTTTGACCATGAACCACCAGTCACCTCAAATAAGATATCTTGCCCTGAGGAGGGACGAGAACTCCTAGTTCTCTTCTGGATTGAATGTCCAGCATCTAGAACTTGGCTATCTCCGTAATTTCCATAATCAGATCCTTGCTTACCTGCTTAACTTTCTGCCATATGTCCCCTGTGCTAGCCCTCCTCTCCGTCCAGCAATGTCTCAAGCATAATCCTGTTGAGTAGTATTTTAAATTAGGTCTACACTCTTAAACAAAAGCTAGACTCCCACAATTCCTAAACCCTACTTAAACAATAATAAAAATGCGTTACAATATTCCTTTATCTGAATTATTAAGCAGAAGAGTGAGAGGGTGGGGTGCTTGTTTAGAAACCAACTGCAGAGTGGGAGAAATTCCGAGCACAAACTCACTAGTCCCCAAAACGTCACCCACTAGACACTGTAATTTATGTCCAATAAAATTAACTAACAACGCTCCTTAAAATTGTGAGGACTAGGGGGTCTCGGCAGCCGCAGCGCATATCTCCCTTACCTCCTGCTGCTGCCGTAAGACGTCCTCCTTGCCGGCGCCAGCCATCTCCCGTTGCCCTGGGGTGTCCCCGCCGTCTCCGGCGGCCTTCCTCTGCTCTGCAGTCTCTTCCTTCTCACGTGGCTGCCATTAGTCCCAAGCGCGCGCATGGACAGCGCGCGCCGGGTGAAGATAATTTATTCACTGCACTAGCAGTGAAACCACGCCCGCAACATACGTACAGGCTATTTCCCCAGACCAAACTTGCTCACCTGCCTGCCAATCAAGGGACCTATCCAGGTCAGCTCCACGCACTCCTCCAGGCCTGCCCCCGCTCCCGATTGGTCAGCCGCACTATATATTGCCTGTCTTGCCACTCTCTCATTGCTCGACATAATTTCCACTACGGATGTCTACTCTGGCTCTTTCTCTCTCTGTTTATTCAGGTCACGACCCGGCTTGGCGGATTGCACTCTCTGGCTCTGGACCCCGGCTCTCAACTGACCTCGCTGCTTCCTACGCCCCTCGACCTCGGCTTGGACATCGACCTTCCGGAACTCTCCTCTCCCTGACCTTGGCTAAAGGCAACGACTATGGCTCTTCTTTACTGTAAGTATTGCTACAGCTATTACCACCTGGCCTGGCAATGCCTAAAACACCACACTCCGGACACGCTCCTTTTGCTGCGGGTGCGTGCACATATACGTCCCCACCTCAGTATAAGGTACGGGTCTGGTCTGCGGGCAGCACCGGCGTAACAAAAATATTCTAAGAGAAACATAACAGCTAAGAAATAATAACCCATATTGCTCAAAGGCATTAGTCACTTTGGTCATGCTCCCTTTCCTGGTCTTTTCATGGCAGGTTGAAGCTTTGGGTTGACCAAGAGGCTAAATACTATGACTAGGAGGCCAATCCCGTCTTGGTGGATTAATAGTTTGAAGCCAAACAATATCTGGAGTGATTGAAGCCTTGAGTGGCGAGTAAAGGTTTGTGAACCCCAATTATAATTATGGAAATTCCATAGTTTTTCCATGATAACCTTCTTAAACCAAAACCAATCTTTTCTAAAATATCCAATAGGGTTTATATCAACCAATTTCATGTCTTTTGAAACAAAATGATGTATGAATTAGACAAACAATGAGCAATAAAGAGTCAGGGGATGTGCAACAGTAAGTGAAACCCTGGTTTTATGAGCTAAATTAAAGGGGAAAATTAGAATCAGGCATTTAAATAATTAGTTAGCTCTTCAGGGATGAGTTTGGGAGGCCCAACCCTATATGAAGATCAGAAACTATGTGAGTTTGGTCTTCACAATACACGTGTGTGGAAACGTGTCATGCCCCAATCAAAATAAATCTTTGACGACCTCAAAAAAGCAGTTATTGATGCTCATCAGTCTAGAAAGGGTTACAAAACTATTTTTAAGGATGTGGGGCTCCACCAATACACAGTCACTCCACCGAGTGGGGATCATACTACCAAAATCTCTCCAAGAACAAACAGGCAAATCATCCAGGAAGTCATAAAGAACCCCAGAGTAACATCCATGGATCTGCAGGCCACCCTCGCCTTGGCTAATGTGAGTGTTCATGATTCAACTATCAGAAAAAGACTGAACAAGAATGGTGTTAATGGAAGGATAGCCAGGAGGAAACCAATGCTCCAAAAATAACATTACTGTCTGGCCCCAATGAGAAACGTTATGTTTGACAAAAACAAAACACTACGTTCGAACAGAAAATCTTAATTCCAGCCGTTAAATGTGGTGGTGGGTGTGTGATGGTTTGAGATTGCTTTGCTGTCTCAGGAGCTAGACAGCTTGCCATCATTGACACAAACCATGAATTCTGCATTGTATCAGTAGATTTTAGAGGAGAGTATCATGTTATCCGTCCGTGAGCTGAAGCTGAAGCAAAAGTGGGGCATGCAGCAACACAATCATCCTAAACATACAAGCAGATGGTTGCACAAGAAGAAATTCCACATTTTAGAATGGCCTAGTCAATGTCCGGACCTACAGTAAACCCCCTTGAAATGTTGTGGCATGGTTAGCTGTCCTTGCAAGGAAGCCCTCAAATGTTACTGATTTGAAGCAAAACCTTAGTTGAAGTCATTGCTGCTCAAGGGGGTGCCACCAGGTACTGAATCTAATCGTTAAATACTTTTTCACACATGCATATTGAATGTTGAATCATATCTATTATTAGGACTTAGATTCATATCTAAACTGCCTGTCTTCGAAACGCTGGCTACTTAGAACACACTGGTGCATGGAGTGTCCAAATAAAAATGGGTCAAGAACAAAGTCTAGAACATTCATTTGGGGTTGATGCCTCGAGAGAGAACCTAAGACCCAGGAAGATGGTTGACCTAAAAAATGAAGACCTTAGTTTCCACAATGGCCTAAACTTAACTTCTCCAAAACAATTATTGTTAAAGCCAAAAAAGTCAGGTTGAAATCTGAGTTTGTCTTACAGCAGAGACTGCGACTATTCTAACACAAACAAGATTGTAGAGGATCTAGGAGTGAATAGGTGGTGACAAAATGGAGCAAGCGAAAGAATACAAAGCATTTCAAGGAGTTTAGAGGCAAAAGGCAGGAGGGAGACAGGATGATAGTTACAGAGACAGGTAGGGTAAATATTGCTGTTTTTGAATAATGGTATAACTGTTTCATGTTTGAAGGATGAGGCAAAGGTAACGGAGTAAAGGGAGGAGTTGAAATGATGTGTGCGCCTAGGGATAAGAGAAGGTGCAATAGGTTTTAGGAGATGGGCAGGAATGGGGTCAAGAGGGAAAGTGGTAGAGGAAGAAGAGATCAGCAATGATACATCCTCCTCTGTGACAGCGGGAAAAGAGTCGAGGAAGGCAGGAGTAGAGTTTGGAAGAGGTGTAGGATGGGAGGAGGAAACAGAGGGGATGTGTTGACATATGGAATCCCCCTTTTTCTTGAAATAGTCAGCAAAGTCTTGAGGTGAAATGGAGGAAGAAAGACAGGTAACAGATGGAGGTCTGAGTAGAGAGTCAAAAACGAGCAACAAGTACAGGATCGCAGCATGTGTGTGTGACATTTTAGCCAGAGTCTGGGATTAGAAGGGCAAAAAAAAAGAAGCAGAGAGAAAGAGTGGCATGTAGATGAAAGAGAGGAGGATAAGGTAGAGTTGTAGTTCCTGACCAAGTTGTTAGAATCTGTAGCAGGGCAGAAAGAGGAGAGGGAGGAGCGCAAAGTAGAATCAAGATCCCCAAGAGAGGTTAATAGAACCCAGGTCTCTGCAGAAATGAGGAATAGATGGAGATTCAGAAGTGGAGGTGATAGTAGAAAATGAGATGAGGTGATGGTCAGAGAGAGGAAAGGGGGAAATGGGAAATCAGAGAGAGAGAAGTTGTTTGTGAAATCCAGGTCTAGGTAATCACCATCCTTGTGGGTGATGGCTGCAGTCCACTGTTGAAGAACAAAAGAAGAGGTTTTAGAGAGAAAGCGGGAAGCCCAAGAGAGCGGGGTCATCAATATGGTAGTTGAAGTCCCCAAGGAGAAGAACAGGGGAGTCTGAGGAGAGAAAGAAGGAGAGCCAGGATTGAAAGTGAGAGAGAAAGGCAGAAGGGGGATGAGTAGAAGTAGGTGGGCGATAGATGACCGCCACATGGACAGGGAGAGGATCATGGACTTTGTGCATCAGACTGTTAAGCATTGTGTCAAGGGTCAAGAGTTGGTGCCGGAGTAGGATTCAGAGGGTGAATCTCCGCAAAGGTAAGAAACACATTGATTGTATTTGATCTAATTTCATATATATTTTTTAGGTTGCCTATTGACTGGCAATGTGCTTATCTATGTCCCTTTTTGGGTATAGATAAGCACAGTGGTAATCAATGTATTTTGGGTCAAATGCTTGTTTTTATTTAATTGTTATGTATTGTATTGTTTTTATTATGTTTATTCTTTTAGCTTGCCCATTCATTGCTATTGTGGCAATCCATGCTTTTTACTGATGCTATTGGCCTAAAAAAAAATCATTTTTTTTATACCCAGTCACGTCTGGATGCCTTTTTTTTCATGCTGTGGACTGCACTTCTCCCCCCTTTATTTTTTATTCGTTCTTATATTCATCTTTTACATTAATTTTTTTTTTTTTTCGGTTTTGGAGGGTAGAAAGAAACATGTCGTTTGAAAAGAAGTGAGGTCAGAGCAAATATAAATAGTAGAGGAGACATTGCAACGGTAGCAGTGATAGTTTAGTGTTGGGACATGATGAGTGGGGACTGGGAAGCCAAAATGACGTTAGTATAAGGATAAAGTGGAAGTTGTGAGATGTGAATATATATATATATGGAGGTTCTGTAGAGTGAAGAGTCCATCATATTCTCAAGTCTGAGATAGAACCTGTCCTCCTTCCCAGCCAAGCTCAAATCCAGAATTCAGGCTCAATACGTTGTCCACTTATTCCACTTCTGTTGTAAAACTCCAAAACTGCATGCCACTTAAAAAGGGTCACTTTCAAGGTGGGCTTCATTAGGGCTGTTCTGTAGAGTGTTGGGCCGTGCGCGGGCAAGTGCCTGTGCGAACGCGCGTGCACGTGCCGCACACGCTTTTTGTGTGTATGCTCAGCTGTGAGCTGTGAGAAGGTACTGTGTGTTTATGTGTGTTTGTGTGTGTTTGTGTGTATGTATGTGTATATGTATGTATGTATGTATGTATGTATGTATGTATGTATGTATGTATGTATGTATGTATGTATGTATGTGTATATATGTGTGTGTGTGTGTTTGTGTGTATGTATGTGTATATGTATGTATGTATGTATGTATGTATGTATGTATGTATGTATGTATGTATGTGTATATATGTGTGTGTGTGTTTGTGTGTATGTATGTGTATATGTATGTATGTATGTATATGTATGTATGTATGTATGTATGTATGTATGTGTATATATGTGTGTGTGTGTTTGTGTGTATGTATGTGTATATGTATGTATGTTTGTATGTATGTATGTATGTATGTATGTGTATATATGTGTGTGTGTGTTTGTGTGTATGTATGTGTAATATGTATGTATGTTTGTATGTATGTATGTATGTATGTATGTGTATATATGTGTGTGTGTGTTTTGTGTGTATGTATGTGTATATGTATGTATGTTTGTATGTATGTATGTATGTATGTATGTATGTGTATATATGTGTGTGTGTGTTTGTATGTGTAATTTATTATTTATTATAAAAAAAACACTGGTAAAAATTAAATATTTATTAACATTGTGTAGACACACACACACACACACACACACACACACACACACACACACACACACACACACACACCACACACACACACACACACACACACACACACACACACACACACACACACACACACACACACACACACACCACACACACACACTCTCTCTCTAATGGTAGTAAAGTATAAGTGTACTACAATAAATAAACTGTTATGTTTGCAAAAAGATTATTTTCCCCCGTCTCCCCCGCTGTCGGCCGGGCGCACGCTCACTGCCGTGCGCGCACGCGGCCCTTATAAGGAAGGGCTGACTAACCTCCGCCAAACATAAGTGCCGTTGCGGGCGCACGGCATAGCGCACACGGGCACTATATAACAGCCCTTACCTGTAGACTGCTGCCA